>NC_083581.1:41502949-41806699 GCF_027579695.1 Neoarius graeffei
CCACTTCATGACATCACTTTATTCTCAGCAGGTGTTTTCGTGGCTCTGGTTACACGCTACACTATCCGGCTTTATATAGCTCGAATCAGGAACCTTTAGAGTTTCTCTAGTCACACATCTGCGTTTACTCACCACTCACTTTTATTTAGCAGAATTCACTCTGAAACAGAGCCATTAGAGAAGACGACAGGGAAACGTCCCATTATTTAACACACAATATCATCATAGGTGGAGATCACTGAAGCAGTATCTGTAACTCTGTCCTTATTCATCTTCATGATCTCTTATCTTGGACAAATTTTAGGTGACATCATGTGTCCTTCTGAAGGAAAAGAAAGGTGATTCCAGAATTTGGAAGTGCAAACAGCACAGACCAGTCAGTCAGTCACAGCTCAGGGTCTGCTAGGACGAGCCGGGAGCTACATTACAGTCACATTACATTACTTGCTTTTCACTCCATACATATTACTCTTTATTCCTTAGTCATTACTCTGGTTTATTCAACGCTCCTGCGTCAAACGCAGAACTGTTCTACACTTGCCAATTTTACTGTCCACCTGTTACAGAGAGCTGCTCCATACAACACGCTCAGTCCATCATTAACATTAACTCACTAACCGGGGAGCTCTCTGTCTGCCTCCGTCTCTCTCTGTCTGTCACACACACAGCTCATATAAACTTTAAAGGTTGGGATTAATAATTTATTGATGTTCATGTGGCTGCACTTTGTCATAAATAACGGAGGAATATATAAAGCAAAGTGCATAAAAATGAAGTAAATATGTAAAAATGAAATATGTATATATAGAAATACATTGAATATAGAAAAAAATAAGTTATAAAATTAATACATTGTTTTTATTACAAATAAATAAAACCTTACATTAATAGATATTTTAAAACAATTTATTAATGGAAGGTTTTATTTATTTGTTATAAAAACAACGTATTAATTTTGTAACTTGTTTGTTTCTATATTCAATATATTTTCATTAAAGAAAAATGAAAATATCAAATTGTAAATTAAACTGTCTCTTATTTTAATTTAACTCATTTTCAGATATTATTTAGCTCGGCAAAGAATTAACATGGCAAACATTTACAATCAGCTCTGAAATTATTGGTACCCTCAGAAAAATGACCTAAATATATGAAGATTAAAAAAAAAATCTTAACTACTAGTTTAATCTCAAACTGGAAATATGAGAGAAATATAACATTTAACTTAAATCTATTCATTATAAATAAAAAACAAAAACACACCTCAAAACCATGGGTCACAAATATTGGCACCTTAAATTCCTTTGAGGAAAAAAGCTGAAAAAAAAATGTAAGAGGCATAGTTCCCCATTTATATTATATTTTTTTGACCACTTTTACCAAGGGTGCCAATAATTCTGGAGATGAGCATACATGTGAGCTTGTCTTCATCATACCTAGTTTATTAAGTTGGTTATAAATGAACATGGTCATTAAAATGGAATTACTGTGTTCAATAATCAGATCTAGCTCTTGCAATGAAATAAACACACTTGAAGTGATCCATCCTGGAGTTTTACATGTAAACATTACAGATGGTTCAGATGTTTACTGAATCATAAATCTGCCAGGAAGATAAAGAACATCCTTGTTTTTCCATTGGAGAACTTCTGAGCATTTTACTGATCAACAACAACAAAATGAGCAATAACTCTACAGTCAAAATGGTTCCCATGGAGATTTTAATAATCTAGCACACTAACTAGCTGGTTGAAACTAGTAGTTGAAGCCAAGGTGATGCTGTGTATGTACACTGTCAATTTTTATGTATATATCCCTAACATATAAACATATAGCTAACTAACTAAGGATTCAAGTCTTTTTATATATATATATGTATGTGTGTGTGTGTACATACATTACACACACGTACATGTGTGTATGACATTGTATGCAGTGAATTCCTAACCTTCTCATCCACCATAAATATAATAAGAATAAACTACGAATTAACGAGCATGCTAACTAGGAGGCCAGAGTGTGTGTTAGTAGTAAATGAAGACACGGATACATGAAATTGATAAACTGATTCATGAAGTCCGTAAAACAGGAATCATGAGTTTTGTTTTTGTAACGTGACATTTTTTGAGTACATTTCTTTTTTAAAAATCACTTTCAATCAAGACACCATCTAAACTATTTACACTTGCTCTGTGAACATATCCATCACCTTGTGAGCTATTTAAAACAAAAACTGTAGGCTGCAGTGAGATGACAACACACTGATGCTTTAATTAGTACTTTCGGTATACTGAAACAATCCAATGTAAAAAGCTAAGATGAGAAACTAAACTGTTTATGAGTTTTGCTCAGTGACACACCAGTGTTTAACAAGTAGGGGATAAATCACTGCGTCATGCTGTTATAGGAAAGTAATCAACAACAGGGTGGTGTGTTAGGTTACTGTTGAGTTACTGTTACCAGTGTTTCCCACAGACCAGATAGCAATTTGTGGTGCTCCATTGTGCCGATGAGGGAATCGTGCACGGTGGTGTCGTGGCAGTCGGTGGAGTCGGTCATTGGGGTGTATGCAAAGTGTTTACAGCGGGCGGTGTTCAAACACACAGTATTTTTCTTCAGAGTCACCTGCTGGGACTATTTTAAAAGCTACAAGAAGCATTTGAGATTATTCAGTTCAATTTAAAATTCTTTTAAGTTCTTTAAGAGAAGACAGCTAAAACAATTTTTACCAGAACCCTGCCTGGTTTCATTCCTCGACCCAACTTTACATTACAGGGCAGGCCATTAGTTTGCTGGGCTTGATGTTGGTGGAAAACCTGTCTTAAATTTATGAAAATTATTCACCAAAATTGAAGTTTTTTACCTTAGTTTTTTGCCTTTTTGGTGGCAATCTTTCAATCATTCTTTAGTTGACATTCAAGGAATGAATTGCAAAAAACAAGCTGGAGATTTTTATTTTAAATATTGAACTCAACACTTACCTCAACCAATACTAAAATGAAATAAATAGTATAATGTAACAACAAAATAATAATATCATAATTAGATGTAAGAAACCACTTAAGGTAACACCAAGGCAACTAACAATAATGAAAAAGCATTACCCTAATTGGTGCAAAGCCTGCATGCCCTATCCGAACATTTAATTCTGCGTGGCTTCCTGAAAAAAAACTCCAGTGCCCTATCGTACGGGAAGTCATTGGGTTCGGGACCATTTATGGAGATTCGTAAGCAGGCTGCCAGGTGTTCCCCTTGGAGCCTATTCCTGAGGTCTGTTTTAATCTATGGATAAAAAAGTACATTTTCTTCATCATCAAAGCACTAAAAATTTCCATTACATCAAAAAAAAAAATATACAAAGGAATACTGAATTTCGATGTGCTTGCCCTATTCATAGCTGAGAAATCCCGCTCGCAATTCAGAAAAAAACTTTTCAATACTCATCTGGGTTAAAGCAGCAAACATTGAGAGTCAATGAAATTATAATAGTCAAATAAATACGAAGTTATTATTAGCCTATGGGCATCCTACAGTAGCCTCTCTCAACTACCGCATTGTTTCTTAAAATATTCAGATTTTATGCTTCAGATAGCATCAACAAGGCATCCCCGCGAGTATAACATCATTTTATTTAGGCTAGTGGGAAATCCTTATTTATTGTGAATGTCAAGCCATTATTAATAACTTGCATGAATGCTGAAGCGGGATAAACGGGATAATGCAATAAGGCCGGTTCCTCGCGTCAAGCTGCTACTGTATGCATCAAAATTGGTTTATAGCCTGACTCAGGGATGTCCGTTTCCTGTAAGCCAAGAAGGCTATGATAAAGCTCATCACGAGCACGACGTAGGCTACCTTTTAAAATAAGGGGTTGGAAGGCCAATCGGGAAGGCTGCGTTATTTTTAATTAGCCTAACAGGCCTACTTGCAGTCCGGTGTCACGGTCTGAATTTACCACCAGTCTGAATTTACCAGGTAAATTTAAACTGTAGCAGCCACGGTCTAACCTTACCACAGTATAAATTTACCAACTTGGTATAATTGGGCCTAGTCTGAATTTACCAGCCTAATATGAGATTTATGTTCATGTTCGAATTATTTACACTTTATCTTGATGAATATTGGTTTAAGTAAGACTCCTCATGATTATAATTATTTAGTTATTCTCTCAAATTTACCAACTTGGTATAATTAGACTGCTGTCATTGAGCCTAGTCAGAATTTACCAGCCCAATATGATAGGAGATTTATGATCATACTTGATCCACAAATAAATTATTTTCACTTTATCTTGATGAATATTGATTTGTTTGAGTGAGACTCATCATGATTATAATATAGTTATTCTGTCAAATTTACAAACCTGGTATAATTAGACTCCTGTCATTGGACCTAGTCAGAATTGAGTCATCTTTCTTTTGAAAATGGTGAATCGCTGGTCTCGTGTGTTTTGTTGATCTTCATTTTGTGACTGGGAAATGATTGTTTCCTCATCCATATTCAACAGCTTGTCTACTGATAATCAAATCTCACAATTGTAATCACAATTTGCGTTCTATTAGTCCACAAATGTGTTGAAATGCTCGGTACAAAATCGCAGCAAGAAATGGTAAATTTAGACTTCCCGGAAGTTGACCGGGGGGGGGAAAAAAAAAAAAAAAAAAAAAAAATCGGTCTGCGCATGGTAAATTTATACCAGCGCACGATCAGACCGTGACACCGGTCATATGCGCAATGGCAGGCCTGTGTACACGCCTCTCCATCTCTCTCTCTCTCTGTCTCCGGGTGCGCGCGCACGTGAACGAGAAGAAAGAGCACGATGAATGAACGGAACGATATGCAACGGAATTTTTTTTTTTCAAAATCGCGAGTCTGATTGTGTGGCGCTAGGAATCCATTGTGTGGCACTGCGCCACACAATGGTCTATGTATGGAAAACCCTGGTTACCTCCCCAAAGTTGACTTTCACCCCGAAACAACATATCCCAAAGTGTTTTATTTTATTCATAAAGTGTGCAATCATTGATATCGTGACACTTTCTGTACAGAGACATTCATTTAACATTTCTACGAGGAATCTCCACTATTGCAACATTATCACAACTTTATCAGAGTGTTTTCCAACATCTTCAAGATAGAGGAGTTTATGCTTCTTTGCGGTTTCTCAATAACTTGACAAGCTGCATTTTTGTTTTTCTTTTGGAGGGGAAGAAAACAGTTGGTGATGGAAAAGCTGTTTACACCTGCGATTAACATACAGTGGTGCTTGAAAGTTTGTGAACCCTTTAGAATTTTCTATATTTCTACATAAATATGACCTAAAACATCATCAGATTTTTACACAAATCCTAAAAGTAGATAAAGAGAACCCAGTTAAACAAATGAGATAAAAATATTACACTTGGTCATTAATAGATTGAGGAAAATGATCCAAAATTACGCATCTGTGAGTGGCAAAAGTATGTGAACCTTTGCTTTCAGTATCTGGTGTGACCCCCTTGTGCAGCAATAACTGCAACTAAACGTTTCCGGTAACTGTTGATCAGTCCTGCACACCGGCTTGGAGGAATTTTAGCCCATTCCTCCGTACAGAACAGCTTCAACTCTGGGATGTTGGTGGGTTTCCTCACATGAACTGCTCGCTTCAGGTCCTTCCACAACATTTCCATCGGATTAAGGTCAAGACTTTGACTTGGCCATTCCAAAACATTAACTTTATTCTTCTTTAACCATTCTTTGGTAGAATGACTTGTGTGCTTAGGATCGTTGTCTTGCTGCATGACCCACCTTCTCTTGAGATTCAGTTCATGGACAGATGTCCTGACATTTTCCTTTAGAATTCGCTGGTATAATTCAGAATTCATTGTTCCATCAATGATGGCAAGCCGTCCTGGCCCAGATGCAGCAAAACAGGCCCAAACCATGATACTACCACCACCATGTTTCACAGATGGGATAAGGTTCTTATGCTGGAATGCAGTGTTTTCCTTTCTCCAAACATAACGCTTCTCATTTAAACCAGAAAGTTCTATTTTGGTCTCATCTGTCCACAAAACATTTTTCCAATAGCCTTCTGGCTTGTCCACATGATCTTTAGCAAACTGCAGATGAGCAGCAATGTTCTTTTTGGAGAGCAGTGGCTTTCTCCTTGCAACCCTGCCATGTACACCATTGTTGTTCAGTGTTCTCCTGATGGTGGACTCATGAACATTAACCAATGTGAGAGAGGCCTTCAGTTGCTTAGAAGTTACCCTGGGGTCCTTTGTGACCTCGCCGACTATTACACGCCTTGCTCTTGGAGTGATCTTTGTTGGTCGACCACTCCTGGGGAGGGTAACAATGGGCTTGAATTACCTCCATTTGTACACAATCTGTCTGACTGTGGATTGGTGGAGTCCAAACTCTTTAGAGATGGTTTTGTAACCTTTTCCAGCCTGATGAGCATCAACAATGCTTTTTCTGAGGTCCTCACAAATCTCCTTTGTTCGCGCCATGATACACTTCCACAAACATGTGTTGTGAAGATCAGACTTTGATAGATCCCTGTTCTTTAAATAAAACAGGGTGCCCATTCACACCTGATTGTCATCCCACTGATTGGAAATACCTGACTATAATTTCACCTTCAAATTAACTGCGAGTCCTAGAGGTACTCACTTTTGCCACTCACGGATATTTAATATTGGATCATTTTCCACAATAAATAAATGACCAAGTATAATATTTTTGTCTCATTTGTTTAACTGGGTTCTCTTTATCTACTTTTAGGACTTGTGTGAAAATCTGATGTTGTTTCCGGTCATAGTTATGCAGAAATATAGAAAATTCTAAAGGGTTCACAAACTTTCAAGCACCACTGTAAGTCAGAACAGGAACTAACTTGCTCCTCAGATGTTACACAACGTTAAATGCAACTATAAACAAATATAACGTATCTTTCCTTAGTAAATAATAATAACTAACAGTTGGCAAATGTCTGTGGTAAAACAGGGCTAGAACGTGTGCTGTTATAAGAAAATAACCAACCCGGGGTGGAAACAGTAACTCCATTTCATCATCTTATTATTTTCCTCAAACAGCACGACACTGTGAACTAGAGTTGTACTGTATGTGTGTGAACTGCAAACATTTTGTTAGTCAACTTATAAAAGAAACATTAAGTACAAAAATTAGATGCTTTCCCTCTCCAGTTTTTAAGTTTTAAAATTCTAACTAAAAGTGAAACTTGTCAGTAATAATGCCATCCAACACGCCTCACTCATAGCCTTGTAAATGTCTTAATGTTTGGTGTCTAAACTGAATGCTTTATTTCAAAATTACCCGTTACATTTGTTAACTGTAAAAATTTTACTATGTTAAATAAATCTCCAGCTAGCAGATTTGATAAACAGTAAATAAACTACATCATAACAACTAACTCCGGAGAAGTGTTTCGCCTGAAACTGAAGGCACCTGCCTGGTAAGTAAATGTCAGTTGCGGAATCTCAAATACTTTCCCACTCCCAACACAAGCACACTACGTAGCGCACAAAATAACACCATCACTCGCCCTATGTAGTACACTACTCATTCAATTGGGACTCAACCAATATCGCTGACAGCGTGAGCTAATAATAAACAGCGTTGTTAGCTTAGCTAGCGACAACATTCATAAACATTTCGCAATATTTATTTATTTTAGTTTTAATAAACAGCCTACCTTAATAGATTTGCAGATCAAATTCAAAGCCCAAAACGTGTTTTTTTTTTTAATTCTCTGGCTCACTTCGAGAGATAAACTTCCGCCATGTTCCTGTTCCCGGTCGGTCTCGCATAACAGGAAGTAAGGCGGGGCGACTGATTATCGCCATCTAGTGGCGTGAATGAATCAGTAGGAGACAAACAAACAAAGACAGACAGACTGAGACTGTAACTGCAGTGAATATAAATCAGAATCAGGATAAAATGTGTTAAACACAGGAATGGTGAATATGTTATATGGCTATTTTAAATGATTTTATTTGTACTGACAGACAATAGCAGTCAAATTGACTGCTGCTTTAATTAGGGCCCGAGCACCGTTCAGTGCAAAGACCCTATTGTTTTTCGAAGGATTATTATTATTATTAGGGCCCGAGCACCGTTCAGTGCGAAGACCCTATTGTTTTTCGAAGGATTATTATTATTAGGGCCCGAGCACCGTTCAGTGCGAAGACCCTATTGTTTTTCGAAGGATTATTATTATTAGGGCCCGAGCACCGTTCGGTGCAAGATCCTATTGTTTTTCGAAGGATTATTATTATTAGGGCCCGAGCACCGTTCAGTGCGAAGACCCTATTGTTTTTCAAAGGATTATTATTATTATTAGGGCCAGAGCACCGTTCAGTGCGAAGACCCTATTGTTTTTCGAAGGATTATTATTATTATTAGGGCCCGAGCACCGTTCAGTGCGAAGACCCTATTGTTTTTCGAAGGATTATTATTATTAGGGCCCGAGCACCGTTCGGTGCAAGATCCTATTGTTTTTCGAAGGATTATTATTATTAGGGCCCGAGCACCGTTCAGTGCGAAGACCCTATTGTTTTTCAAAGGATTATTATTATTATTAGGGCCAGAGCACCGTTCAGTGCGAAGACCCTATTGTTTTTCGAAGGATTATTATTATTATTATTAGGGCCCAAGCACCGTTCGGTGCAAAGACCCTATTGTTTTTCGAAGGATTATTATTATTAGCGCCCGAGCACCATTCGGTGCAAGATCCAATTGTTTTTCGAAGGATTATTATTATTAGGGCCCGAGCACCGTTCAGTGCGAAGACCCTATTGTTTTTCGAAGGATTATTATTATTAGGGCCCGAGCACCGTTCAGTGCTAAGACCCTATTGTTTTTCGAAGGATTACTATTATTAGGGCCCGAGCACCGTTCAGTGCGAAGACCCTATTGTTTTTCAAAGGATTATTATTATTATTAGGGCCAGAGCACCGTTCAGTGCGAAGACCCTATTGTTTTTCGAAGGATTATTATTATTAGGGCCCGAGCACCGTTCGGTGCAAGATCCTATTGTTTTTCGAAGGATTATTATTATTAGGGCCCGAGCACCGTTCAGTGCGAAGACCCTATTGTTTTTCAAAGGATTATTATTATTATTAGGGCCAGAGCACCGTTCAGTGCGAAGACCCTATTGTTTTTCGAAGGATTATTATTATTATTATTAGGGCCCAAGCACCGTTCGGTGCAAAGACCCTATTGTTTTCCGAAGGATTATTATTATTAGCACCCGAGCACCATTCGGTGCAAGATCCAATTGTTTTTCGAAGGATTATTATTATTATTAGGGCCCGAGCACCGTTCAGTGCTAAGACCCTATTGTTTTTCGAAGGATTATTATTATTAGGGCCTGAGCACCGTTCGGTGCAAGATCCTATTGTTTTTCGAAGGATTATTATTATTAGGGCCCGAGCACCGTTCAGTGCGAAGACCCTATTGTTTTTCGAAGGATTATTATTATTATTAGGGCCAGAGCACCATTCAGTGCGAAGACCCTATTGTTTTTCAAAGGATTATTATTATTATTAGGGTCAGAGCACCGTTCAGTGCGAAGACCCTATTGTTTTTCGAAGGATTATTATTAGGGCCCAAGCACCGTTCGGTGCAAAAACCCTATTGTTTTTTGAAGGATTATTATTATTAGCGCCCGAGCACCATTCGGTGCAAGACCCTATTGTTTTTCGAAGGATTATTATTATTAGCGCCCGAGCACCATTCGGTGCAAGATCCAATTGTTTTTCGAAGGATTATTATTATTAGGGCCCGAGCACCGTTCAGTGCGAAGACCCTATTGTTTTTCGAAGGATTATTATTATTAGGGCCCGAGCACCGTTCGGTGCAAGATCCTATTGTTTTTCGAAGGATTATTATTATTAGGGCCAGAGCACCGTTCAGTGCGAAGACCCTATTGTTTTTCAAAGGATTATTATTATTATTAGGGCCAGAGCACCGTTCAGTGCGAAGACCCTATTGTTTTTCGAAGGATTATTATTATTATTATTAGGGCCCAAGCACCGTTCGGTGCAAAGACCCTATTGTTTTTCGAAGGATTATTATTATTAGCACCCGAGCACCATTCGGTGCAAGATCCAATTGTTTTTCGAAGGATTATTATTATTAGGGCCCGAGCACCGTTCAGTGCTAAGACCCTATTGTTTTTCGAAGGATTATTATTATTAGGGCCCGAGCACCGTTCGGTGCAAGATCCTATTGTTTTTCGAAGGATTATTATTATTAGGGCCCGAGCACCGTTCAGTGCGAAGATCCTATTGTTTTTCGAAGGATTATTATTATTATTATTAGGGCCCGAGCACCGTTCAGTGCGAAGACCCTATTGTTTTTCAAAGGATTATTATTATTATTAGGGCCAGAGCACCGTTCAGTGCGAAGACCCTATTGTTTTTCGAAGGATTATTATCATTAGCGCCCGAGCACCATTCGGTGCAAGATCCAATTGTTTTTCGAAGGATTATTATTATTAGGGCCCGAGCACCGTTTGGTGCGAAGACCCTATTGTTTTTCGAAGGATTATTATTATTAGGGACAGAGCACCGTTTGGTGCGAAGACCCTATTGTTTTTCGAAGGATTATTATTATTAGGGCCCGAGCACCGTTTGGTGCGAAGACCCTATTGTTTTTCGAGGGATTATTATTATTATTAGGGCCCGAGCACCGTTCAGTGCTAAGACCCTATTGTTTTTCGAAGGATTATTATTATTATTAGGGCCAGAGCACCGTTCAGTGCGAAGACCCTATTGTTTTTCGAAGGATTATTATTGTTATTAGGGCCCAAGCACCGTTCGGTGCAAAGACCCTATTGTTTTTCGAAGGATTATTATTATTAGCACCCGAGCACCATTCGGTGCAAGATCCAATTGTTTTTCGAAGGATTATTATTATTATTAGGGCCCGAGCACCGTTCAGTGTGAAGACCCTATTGTTTTTCAAAGGATTATTATTATTATTAGGGCCAGAGCACCGTTCAGTGCGAAGACCCTATTGTTTTTCGAAGGATTATTATTAGGGCCCGAGCACCGTTCGGTGCAAGATCCTATTGTTTTTCGAAGGATTATTATTATTAGGGCCCGAGCACCGTTCAGTGCGAAGACCCCATTGTTTTTCGAAGGATTATTATTATTATTAGGGCCCAAGCACCGTTCGGTGCAAAGACCCTATTGTTTTTCGAAGGATTATTATTATTAGCGCCCGAGCACCATTCGGTGCAAGATCCAATTGTTTTTCGAAGGATTATTATTATTAGGGCCCGAGCACCGTTCAGTGCGAAGACCCTATTGTTTTTCGAAGGATTATTATTATTAGGGCCCGAGCACCGTTCGGTGCAAGATCCTATTGTTTTTCGAAGGATTATTATTATTAGGGCCAGAGCACCGTTCAGTGCGAAGACCCTATTGTTTTTCAAAGGATTATTATTATTATTAGGGCCAGAGCACCGTTCAGTGCGAAGACCCTATTGTTTTTCGAAGGATTATTATTATTATTATTAGGGCCCAAGCACCGTTCGGTGCAAAGACCCTATTGTTTTTCGAAGGATTATTATTATTAGCACCCGAGCACCATTCGGTGCAAGATCCAATTGTTTTTCGAAGGATTATTATTATTAGGGCCCGAGCACCGTTCAGTGCTAAGACCCTATTGTTTTTCGAAGGATTATTATTATTAGGGCCCGAGCACCGTTCGGTGCAAGATCCTATTGTTTTTCGAAGGATTATTATTATTAGGGCCCGAGCACCGTTCAGTGCGAAGATCCTATTGTTTTTCGAAGGATTATTATTATTATTAGGGCCCGAGCACCGTTCAGTGCGAAGACCCTATTGTTTTTCAAAGGATTATTATTATTATTAGGGCCAGAGCACCGTTCAGTGCGAAGACCCTATTGTTTTTCGAAGGATTATTATCATTAGCGCCCGAGCACCATTCGGTGCAAGATCCAATTGTTTTTCGAAGGATTATTATTATTAGGGCCCGAGCACCGTTTGGTGCGAAGACCCTATTGTTTTTCGAAGGATTATTATTATTAGGGACAGAGCACCGTTTGGTGCGAAGACCCTATTGTTTTTCGAAGGATTATTATTATTAGGGCCCGAGCACCGTTTGGTGCGAAGACCCTATTGTTTTTCGAGGGATTATTATTATTATTAGGGCCCGAGCACCGTTCAGTGCTAAGACCCTATTGTTTTTCGAAGGATTATTATTATTATTAGGGCCAGAGCACCGTTCAGTGCGAAGACCCTATTGTTTTTCGAAGGATTATTATTGTTATTAGGGCCCAAGCACCGTTCGGTGCAAAGACCCTATTGTTTTTCGAAGGATTATTATTATTAGCACCCGAGCACCATTCGGTGCAAGATCCAATTGTTTTTCGAAGGATTATTATTATTATTAGGGCCCGAGCACCGTTCAGTGTGAAGACCCTATTGTTTTTCAAAGGATTATTATTATTATTAGGGCCAGAGCACCGTTCAGTGCGAAGACCCTATTGTTTTTCGAAGGATTATTATTAGGGCCCGAGCACCGTTCGGTGCAAGATCCTATTGTTTTTCGAAGGATTATTATTATTAGGGCCCGAGCACCGTTCAGTGCGAAGACCCCATTGTTTTTCGAAGGATTATTATTATTATTAGGGCCCAAGCACCGTTCGGTGCAAAGACCCTATTGTTTTTCGAAGGATTATTATTATTAGCGCCCGAGCACCATTCGGTGCAAGATCCAATTGTTTTTCGAAGGATTATTATTATTAGGGCCCGAGCACCGTTCAGTGCGAAGACCCTATTGTTTTTCGAAGGATTATTATTATTAGGGCCCGAGCACCGTTCGGTGCAAGATCCTATTGTTTTTCGAAGGATTATTATTATTAGGGCCAGAGCACCGTTCAGTGCGAAGACCCTATTGTTTTTCAAAGGATTATTATTATTATTAGGGCCAGAGCACCGTTCAGTGCGAAGACCCTATTGTTTTTCGAAGGATTATTATTATTATTAGGGCCCAAGCACCGTTCGGTGCAAAGACCCTATTGTTTTTCGAAGGATTATTATTATTAGGGCCCGAGCACCGTTCAGTGCGAAGACCCTATTGTTTTTCGAAGGATTATTATTATTAGGGCCCGAGCACCGTTCAGTGCGAAGACCCTATTGTTTTTCAAAGGATTATTATTATTATTAGGGCCAGAGCACCGTTCAGTGCGAAGACCCTATTGTTTTTCGAAGGATTATTATTATTATTAGGGCCCAAGCACCGTTCAGTGCGAAGACCCTATTGTTTTTCGAAGGATTATTATTATTATTATTAGGGCCCAAGCACCGTTCAGTGCGAAGACCCTATTGTTTTTCGAAGGATTATTATTATTATTAGGGCCCAAGCACCGTTCAGTGCGAAGACCCTATTGTTTCTCGAAGGATTATTATTATTATTAGGGCCCGAGCACCGTTCAGTGCGAAGACCCTATTGTTTTTTGTAGGATTATTATTATTATTAGGGCCCAAGCACCGTTCGGTGTGAAGACCCTATTGTTTTTCGAAGGATTATTATTATTAGTGCCCGAGCACCATTCGGTGCAAGATCCAATTGTTTTTCGAAGGATTATTATTATTAGGGCCCGAGCACCGTTCGGTGCTAAGACCCTATTGTTTTTCGAAGGATTATTATTATTATTATTAGGGCCCAAGCACCGTTCAGTGCGAAGACCCTATTGTTTTTCGAAGGATTATTATTATTATTAGGGCCCAAGCACCGTTCAGTGCGAAGACCCTATTGTTTTTTGAAGGATTATTATTATTATTAGGGCCCAAGCACCGTTCGGTGTGAAGACCCTATTGTTTTTCGAAGGATTATTATTATTAGTGCCCGAGCACCATTCGGTGCAAGATCCAATTGTTTTTCGAAGGATTATTATTATTAGGGCCCGAGCACCGTTCGGTGCTAAGACCCTATTGTTTTTCGAAGGATTATTATTATTATTATTAGGGCCCAAGCACCGTTCAGTGCGAAGACCCTATTGTTTTTCGAAGGATTATTATTATTATTAGGGCCCAAGCACCGTTCAGTGCGAAGACCCTATTGTTTTTTGAAGGATTATTATTATTATTAGGGCCCAAGCACCGTTCGGTGTGAAGACCCTATTGTTTTTCGAAGGATTATTATTATTAGTGCCCGAGCACCATTCGGTGCAAGATCCAATTGTTTTTCGAAGGATTATTATTATTAGGGCCCGAGCACCGTTCGGTGCTAAGACCCTATTGTTTTTCGAGGGATTATTATTATTAGGGCCCGAGCACCATTCGGTGCGAAGACCCTATTGTTTTTCGAAGGATTATTATTATAAGGGCCCGAGCACCGTTAGGTGCGAAGACCCTATTGTTTTTCGAAGGAAAACAATAGGGTCGAGCACCATTCGGTACGAGACCCTATTGTTTTTCGAAGGATTATTATTATTATTATTATTCTGCCATGTTTGGCCTCATTTGAGGCATTTCCCATGCATGAAAACTCATGAAATTTGATACATACATCAGTCATTGTCACCGCTACTCAGCCACAGACTTTTGGCCCCAGGCATGGCCCAGGGACTTCATAGCACCCCTTTTTCCATTTCCCATTGAAATGAATGGGTAGAACTTTGGAATGATGTCATCATAAGGCCATTTGGAATGAAATTACACATGGTCATTTTTAACGTACTCCTCCTAGACGGTTCATCAGATTCATGTCAAACTTGGAAAACATGATGCCAAGATATTGCTGAAGTTGAATTGCTAAGGGATTTTTGATATGTTGTAATATGTTGAAATATTATAACATATAATATGCCAAGATATTGCTGAATGTTGAACTTGATATCTTGTAATATGATTCTGATACTCTTTAGCCGTTATGGGCCTGTCTGGTATAGCGCCACCAACTGGCCAAGGAAAGAATAGGGTTTTGAATATGTGACACATGATGAATTTTAACATGCTCCTCCTAGATGGTTCATGAGATTCATGTGAAATTTGTTATACGTGATGCCAAGATGTCGCTGATATTAAATTGTGAAGGGATTTTTGATATCTTGTAATATGTTGAAATGGCCTTATGATTTCAATATCTTGCCACATAAACAGGAAACGTGTCAGAAAGCCACAGTGCATTGATTGTATGGTCGGACACTTCTTACTTCAATAGATATTATGATTATTATGATAACCTGACGCCCAGTGGGCCTGCCTGTTATAGCGCCACCACCTGGCCAAGCAGGAAATGTGCCAGAAATTGGCAATGCCTTAACTGACTGATCTGACACTTTACAAAATATTGTGTATTATGATTGTGATGATATTCACATGTGTAATTCAGATGCCTAGCACAGCGCCACCATCTGGCCAAGCAGGAAATGGGGAAAAATGTTCAATTCATTGATGGATTGATCTGAAACTTTACAAAATATTGGATATCATGAGTCTGATGATATAACAATCAATTCTGTGTACACTCATACACACACTCACAGTCATATGCATATTTATGCATACACACATACACTCTCACAAGTATGCACTCACATGCACACCCAACATCTATGAGCACACTCTCTCTCTTTCACACACACACTTTCTCTCTCTCTCTCCCTCTGACAAACAGACACGCACACGCACACACAATAATAGAGCTCCAGCGGAGCACCATACCTAAGAAAAAATGGTAAACCCATCGAGTCGATTTTTTGTGGTTTGTACCACCAGTCATACACACCACCTAGTGGTCAGTGTTAGTAATTACCAGTCATACACACCGCCTAGTGGCCAGTGTTAGTAATTACCAGTCATACACACCGCCTAGTGGCCAGTGTTAGTAATTACCAGTCATACACACCGCCTAGTGGCCAGTGTTAGTAATTACCAGTCATACACACCGCCTAGTGGCCAGTGTTAGTAATTACCAGTCATACACACCGCCTAGTGGTCAGTGTTAGTAATTACCAGTCATACACACCGCCTAGTGGCCAGTGTTAGTAATTACCAGTCATACACACCGCCTAGTGGCCAGTGTTAGTAATTACCAGTCATACACACCGCCTAGTGGCCAGTGCTAGCCAGTAAAGAAATAAAACAAAAGAGAATGGCTAGGATATAAGAAAATTCTACAACCCAGAAACAGATGGGAGCTTCGCTTTTAGGCAGTGCCTAAATTTATATATTAGTGACCTGCCATCATTGTGCATTTTGTTGCAGACATATGAAAACTCTGCATGTACACACACACACACACACACTGCAGACACAGGAAAGCTAAGATGACTTAAGATTACAGCGTGAGATAGAAATAAGGAGGAGACACGTATAGTTTTGTACATATATAAATGTACGTTTTCACACCACAGAACACACACACACACACACACACACACACACACACACACACACACACACACACACACACACACACACACTCTTTGTCTGTCTATCTCTCATCTGTCAAGCAGTCATGGCATTTGCAACATGCACATCACCTTTGAATATTTGATGAATATATGACATGTGACTGTTTCGATGGGTGGTGGGATGTCCTGGGTTGCGGAACCACACGTGCGAGGGCCCGTCAAGGCTGCTAGCGGCTTTAATTCATCTTGTTTTCTTGTTGTTAAATATTACATAAATAAATGTAAATTCAGTAATATGATAACCTTTTCCCCTTAAAAAATCAAATATTACAAAAACTGTATTGTTTCTTCAAATAACCCAAAGCTAAGAAAACATTGCTACTGTTAAAATCTCACCAGCTTTGTACTAAATGAATCTCTTTCCTGTCTCTCTAATGATCTGGCAAGATTGTACAACACTGATGAGTATAGGTGTATACAGTGGTGCTTGAAAGTTTGTGAACCCTTTAGAATTTTCTATATTTCTGCATAAATATGACCTAAAACATCATCAGATTTTCACACAAGTCCTAAAAGTAGATAAAGAGAACCCAGTTAAAAAAATGAGACAAAAATATTATACTTGGTTATTTATTTATTGAGAAAAACGATCTAATATTACATATCTGTGAGTGGCAAAAGTATGTGAACCTTTGCTTTCAGTATCTGGTGTGACCCGCTTGTGCAGCAATAACTGCAACTAAACGTTTGCGGTAACTGTTGATCAGTCCTGCACACCGGCTTGGAGGAATTTTAGCCCATTCCTCCATACAGAACAGCTTCAACTCTGGGATGTTGGTGGGTTTCCTCACATGAACTTCTCGCTTCAGGTCCTTCCGCAACATTTCGATTGGATTAAGGTCAGGACTCTGACTTGCCCATTCCAAAACATTAACTTTATTCTTCTTTAACCATTCTTTGGTAGAACGACTTGTGTGCTTAGGCTCGTTGTCTTGCTGCATGACCCACCTTCTCTTGTGATTCGATCCATGGACAAATGTCCTGACATTTTCCTTTAGAATTTGCTGGTATAATTCAGAATTCATTGTTCCATCAATGATGGCAAGCTGTCCTGGCCCATATGCAGCAAAACAGGCCCAAACCATGATACTACCACCACCATGTTTCACAGATGGGATAAGGTTCTTATGCTGGAATGCAGTGTTTTCCTTTCTCCAAACATAATGCTTCTCATTGAAACCAAAAAGTTCTATTTTGGTTTCATCCGTCCACAAAACATTTTTCCAATAGCCTTCTGGCTTGTCCACATGATCTTTAGCAAACTGCAGATGAGCAGCAATGTTCTTTTTGGAGAGCAGTGGCTTTCTCCTTTCAACCCTGCCATGCATACCATTGTTGTTCAATGTTCTCTTGATGGTGGACTCATGAACATTAACAGTAGCCCATGTGAAAGAGGCCTTCAGTTGCTTAGAAGCAGGGGCGTATCAAGCTTTCCAAAAGTGGGGATGTTCTGGAATGGGGAAGCCATATCATTAGAAATCGGTTTATGGCTATATACACGCCCGGCGTGTACACTGTGATGTACTGTCAGTGACCGATATGGAACTTTTTCATACCCATGGTCCATGGATGCAAATGAAAGGGAGGACAGCAGAAAGCCTATAAAACCAGTTGACTCCAGCCAAGTTCTGCATTTCATGCAGAGATCTATCATGTTGGGTTTTGGTGTTGTTACTGCCAGGGCTATGTAATTATTCAGTAAGTGAAGGCAAAAAGTATTGAGTGATAATTCTAGGTAACAGGATACTGTTCTATAACAGAGATGTCAGTATAGAGTGCTTCGAGGTCAGCGCGAACCCAGCGGCGGCCATATTGGAAGTCAAAGGTCGCTGTGTCAGTGCATTGTTGTTGTTCAGCGAAGCAAAAAGGGGTGACAATGTCGAATACGTGTGTCATTGTTGGCTGTAGTAGCCGGGGGGAAAAGGGTGGCAAAAGCTTCCACAGACTCCCTAAAGTCGTGACTAACCAGGGAATTGCAGCACAGGAGAAAAGCGAGCGGAGGAGACGACAGTGGCTGGCTGCCATTAACCGATCAAATTTAGGACAACTTGACTGTATCCAGATTTGTTCTGATCACTTTGTGACAGGTAGGTTAAATTGTCTTGAATTTCATAGTTACTAAAATAAATGTGATACAAACTATTATCTTTTCTATGTACTTTCAGCAATGATTAATGGATATATTTGTCACATTAGGTAGCTTATGTCTACTGCAGTGCATTGTTGCATCAAATGGCATTTAAGATCTAGGCCTAGTAATGTTTATGTACACATGCTTTAGTTCACAAAATGGACTTGGGTGAAACACTAGATAGTTCACAAGATCGATGTATGTCACATGCGGCAACAAGCTGGGGTCAGCTTTCCATTCCTTCTCACTAACAGTGTATGGATCTACATTCCCAATGAAATGTACCTTCTCAGCATAACGCTCCCGTGCCTGCTTATCCAAACTTTCACAGTAGTGCTCCATCACTTCAGATGTCTAAATTCTTAAAAAATCCAAGCTTATAAGCCCTCTAACGCGGAAACGAATCGGTGAATGTGTACTCTATGATGTGTACTCTATGAGCGCTCTGGAGCGAGTGACTTCCAAGATGGCCGCGCAGACCGCAGTGTTACTATTTTTAGCATCATCTCGGAGCACTCTATTGCTGCCTACACTGGTATACACTGATATAAACAAAACCAAAAACTTCACATAGCCCAAGAAGTCATACACAGTGTATAGATCATACACCATCATGCATAACAGTTTGGACTGGGATCGCTTTGTGTGAGCAGGAGGCATGGCTAATCAGTTCATGTTGGAGAAGCGCAGCATCCTGGAAGGACCTCTTTAGTATAGCATTCAAATAAGACGGGGCAGTTCCTGCTTTTAATATCTTTAATTATTCAAACTCGTGTACAAAACTTGTTTGCATCATGCATTACATCAGGTTTAATGCATAAAATTTGAAAATGATGCAGTAGACTACACATACAACAAACACTTAATGGCCAAATAACATTACTGTACAACAATTATTGAACATTCATTCGATTTGAAATGCCTTTAAATCTCAATTGAAAAACTCTTCTAAAAAGTCATAAGCAGTTATAATGCATGAAAAGTAGACTTGGTACAAACACACACACTTGTAATAAAAAACTTGCCTCAACTGACTTTACAACTACAACTCCGATTCCAAAAAAGTTGGGACAAAGTACAAATTGTAAATAAAAACAATGATGTGGAAGTTTCAAAATTCCATGTTTTATTCAGAATAGAACATAGGTGACATAACAAATGTTTAAACTGAGAAAATGTATCATTTAAAGAGAAAAATTAGGTGATTTTAAATTTCATGACAACAACACATCTCAAAAAAGTTGGGACAAGGCCATGTTTACCACTGTGAGACATCCCCTTTTCTCTTTACAACAGTCTGTAAATGTCTGGGGACTGAGGAGACAAGTTGCTCAAGTTTAGGGATAGGAATGTTAACCCATTCTTGTCTAATGTAGGATTCGAGTTGCTCAACTGTCTTAGGTCTTTTTTGTCATACCTTCCATTTTATGATGCGCCAAATGTTTTCTATGGGTGAAAGATCTGGACTGCAGGCTGGCCAGTTCAGTACCTGGACCCTTCTTCTACGCAGCCATGATGCTGTAATTGATGCAGTATGTGGTTTGGCATTGTCACGTTGGAAAATGCAAGGTCTTCCCTGAAAGAGACGTCGTCTGGATGGGAGCATATGTTGCTCTAGAACCTGGATATACCTTTCAGCATTGATGGTATCTTTCCAGATGTGTAAGCTGCCCATGCCACATGCACTAATGCAACCCCATACCATCAGAGATGCAGGCTTCTGAACTGAGCGCTGATAACAACTCGGGTCGTCCTTCTTCTCTTTAGTCCGAATGACATGGCGTCCCTGATTTCCATAAAGAACTTCAAATTTTGATTCGTCTGACCACAGAACAGTTTTCCACTTTGCCACAGTCCATTTTAAATGAGCCTTGGCCCAGAGAAGACGTCTGCGCTTCTGGATCATGTTTAGATGCGGCTTCTTCTTTGAACTATAGAGTTTTAGCTGGCAACGGCGGATGGCATGGTGAATTGTGTTCACAGATAATGTTCTCTGGAAATATTCCTGAGCCCATTTTGTGATTTCCAATACAGAATGTATGTGATGCAGTGCCGTCTAAGGGCCCGAAGATCATGGGCACCCAGTATGGTTTTCCGGCCTTGACCCTTACACGCAGAGATTCTTCCAGATTCTCTGAATCTTTTGATGACATTATGCACTGTAGATGATATGTTCAAACTCTTTGCAATTTTACACTGTCGAACTCCCTTCTGATATTGCTCCACTATTTGTCGGCGCAGAATTAGGGGGATTGGTGATCCTCTTCCCATCTTTACTTCTGAGAGCCGCTGCCACTCCAAGATGCTCTTTTTATACCCAGTCATGTTAATGACCTATTGCCAATTGACCTAATGAGTTGCAGTTTGGTCCTCCAGCTGTTCCTTTTTTGTACCATTAACTTTTCCAGCCTCTTATTGCCCCTGTCCCAACTTTTTTGAGATGTGTTGCTGTCATGAAATTTCAAATGAGCCAATATTTGGCATGAAATTTCAAAATCTCTCACTTTCGACATTTGATATGTTGCCTATGTTCAATTGTGAATACAATATCAGTTTTTGAGATTTGTAAATTATTTAATTCATTTTTATTTACAACTTGCATTTTGTCCCAACTTTTTTGGAATCGGGGTTGTAGTAACTACTATTAACACAATCTTTTAGGGCATGGCACCTGGGACAACTGTTTGAATGACGGCATCGCAAGCGCTTTGAGAAGGGTCTGTCTGCAGAGCCGCAGAGCCAGGCACAGTAAGCACCGCATGCGACGTCAAACCTGGAACGGTGAATCAGGAGCGGTAAAACTGGTGTTGGCTCTTCAGCTCTGCAGACAGATACTGTATAATTGAACGCTTTCGGCACGCTACGCAAACTGGCTATTATATTCACGCAACTGCTGATTGGTTGGGTGAGAAAAACTGTTTTTGAGTCCGTTGTGTGGCTGTTTTTTGTCTAACGTTATGGCAATAGTTTACTTCCTTGTTACACATTTTATAGTAGCTGTATAATTTTCATAATGATGTCATTTTAATCTGACAAAAGTGCGGGGGATGAAATTGTGTTTCAACAAAAGTGGGGGGGATGAAACGTACACATCCCCCGCGGGTGATACGCCCCTGCTTAGAAGTTACCCTGGGGTCCTTTGTGACCTCGCTGACTATTACACGCCTTACTCTTGGAGTAACCTTTTCCAGCCTGATGAGCAACAGCAATGCCTTTTCTGAGGTCCTCAGAAATCTCCTTTGTTCGCGCCATGATACACTTCCACAAACATGTGTTGTGAAGATCAGACTTTGATAGATCCCTGTTCTTTAAATAAAACAGGGTGCCCAGTCACACCTGATTGTCATCCCACTGACTGAAAACACCTGACTCTAATTTCACCTTCAAATTAACTGCTAATCCTAGAGGTTCATATACTTTTGCCACTCACAGATATGTAATATTGGATCATTTTCCTCAATAAATAAATGACCAAGTATAATATTTTTGTCTCATTTGTTTAACTGGGTTCTTTTTATCTACTTTTAGGACTTGTGTGAAAATCTGATGATGCTTTAGGTCATATTTATGCAGAAATATAGAACATTCTAAAGGGTTCACAAACTTTCAAGCACCACTGTAGGTGTATATAGGTTGGATAGGTTTCTTGATGAGGGATTTGTTTTGCTCTGAATAAATTTATGTCAGTTGAAGGTTGGATTTTTCCTCATCTTTCAGTGTGAGATGAAGCTCATTCAGCAAAAGGTGGATTTTTTTCTAACCCTTTTTAAGGGTGCCAATAATCATGGAGGGCACTGTATGGCTAGAGTGTTCCAGTATTAAAAACACATTTTTGGTGAATCCTGAATATGGCATAAGGGAGCACTTTGTTGCTGAAATAAATGAGAATGGAAATGTACCATTTTAGATATTTTGGTTCTTTTATAAGGTGAGGCCGGGTTTTTCAACACTGGGGTCGCGACCCCATGTGGGGTCGCCTGAACTTGCAATGGGGTCGCTTGAAATATCCAGAAATGGGAAAAAAAAATACTGCTAAAAAAATAAAATAATTGTATGAATAATAATACTATCAAAAAAGTATTACCATCGATTAAAACGCCACACACACACACACACACACACACTTAAACGAACATACATGATCGATATGGATTTTTTATGTAAATTCGTTCAAATGACTGCGATGACGGCACGAAGATACGCCCACTTCATTTTATGCGCTTGACTAAATAACTGAACGGTAGCCAGTGCTGCCCACACAGCCTTGCTAGCGTCAGTCACAGCTATTAGCCTACAAGTGCAACAAAAAAATGGAACGATTTCTTCGTCCGCCCGACACTACAAAGAGCAGACAAACAACACCTGATGAACATGAACCGAAAACAAAAAGGCTGAAAAGATACGACGAAAGTTTCTTACAATTTGGATTTACCAGCGTGCTGGAAAGAAATGAGGAAAGGCCGAAGTGTCTTCTGTGTTCGGCCGTGCTGTCTGCGGAGAGTCTCAAACCCAACAAGCTGAAAAGGCACTTTGAAACAGTGCACAAAGAACATCTCGGTAAACCCCTAAGTTTTTTTGAAAAGAAATGTGCTGAGCTTAATCAGCAGCGATCTTATTTCAAAAAGGCTGCGACGGTGAGTGATGGGGCACTGAATGCATCGTTTGAAGTTAGCTACCTCATTGCGAAAACCAAGACCCCACACACAATCGCAGAGACGCTAATTATGCCCGCTGTCCTCAAAATGGCAAAAGCAATGGGTGAGGAGGAGGTGGGAAGAAAATTTAAAGCGATACCTCTGTCTGATAATACAGTTAAGAGACGAATCGATGCTATTGCCGCTGACCAGGAGAGCACGCTAGCAGAGAAACTCCGTGATTCCCCAGCCTATGCTCTTCAAATGGATGTAAGCACCGAAGGCAAAAATGCCCACGCATTGACATTTGTTCGATTCTTAGCAGAAAATGCCATTCAGGAGGACATTCTATACTGCCTGCCTCTTCCTGAGCACGAGACTGCACAGGCAATGTACGATGTTCTTCAGGATTACATGGAGAAACACAGAATTCCCTGGGAGAATATGGTGGGATTTTGCACAGACGGGGCTCCATCTATGGCCGGACGGCGAAATGGTTTGAGGACACTTGTCATTCAGCGAGCACCATCTGCACTGTGGAATCATTGCATGATTCATCGGGAACAACTGGCATCTAAAGAACTGAGCGCGTCCATCGCAGGCATCATGCAACAGGTGGTAGCCATGGTGAACTACATCAAGCCACATCCTCTGCGAGCACGCCTGTTCGCAAAAGCTATGCGTCGATATGGGCTCTGAATATGAAGATCTGCATTTTCACACAGATGCCCGGTGGTTGTCGAGAGGCAACACGTTGGAGTGGTTTTTCAAGCTGAGAAACGAACTGTTGGCGTTTTCAATGGATGTGAAAAAAAACGATTTCGTTGACTTTCTCTGTGACCAGCAGAAAATGTGCCTCCTTGCATATGCCACGGACATATTCAGAAAACTTAACGAACTGAACACAAGCATGCAAGGAAAAAATAAGAATGTCATGCAGATGAGTGATCGGATTGATGGATTCAGGGCCAAAATCACACACTGGAGAGGAAGACTTGCAAAGGGAAACTTCACGCATTTCCCTCAGTTAAGTCAGTTTTTGGAAGACAACAGCATCGACAAGTGTTCTACAATGGAGATGTGCAGCCACCTGGAACTGTGTATGGTGTATGACTGTCATACACCAACTTAGTCAAAGGGACTGAACAGTCAGTCATCCTAATTCATGTGACTCTGTGCACATATCAGCTTAAGTAGGCTACTCCATGAATTTACCATACCAAATTTTATTCAGGATTTTTCGGACATTAAACAAGCTATATATGACTGGGGCCACGTCGAAGGACCATTTTCTGTGACTTGTGATTGATCATGAAGCTTTCTCTCATCCTATACTTCTGTTCTGGAACATGTAGAAGGGAGAATGTACTTGCGCATTTACCCGATTGGCAATTCGTTGCCAACATGCTTGCCGCTCCTTATTGCCAGCCGCTGTGTTAGATTTTGCTCTTAATGTTGTTTTGAACTCCTCGTAGCTTTGCATTATGACAGCGCATTCTTCCTCTGTGGAGCACGGCGACCGTGCCATTGTGAACCAGTGGCGCCAGCAGAAAAAAATTCTGAGGGTGGCTAGTGGGGGCTAGGCAAATTCTTGGGGTGGCATAACCGACCAAAAAAATAAATAAATAAAAAACTATTTATTGATATACTTTATATTTATATATTTAAACACTATTATTGCAATCACACTTTAATTATATTAACTTATAATATATTTAGGTTATTATTCATGACAGAATACAATGGAGGGCGGCACGGTGGTGTAGTGGTTAGCGCTGTCGCCTCACAGCAAGAAGGTCCTGGGTTCGAGCCCCGGGGCCGGCAAGGGCCTTTCTGTGCGGAGTTTGCATGTTCTCCCCGTGTCCGCGTGGGTTTCCTCCGGGTGCTCCGGTTTCCCCCACAGTCCAAAGACATGCAGGTTAGGTTAACTGGTGACTCTAAATTGACCGTAGGTGTGAATGTGAGTGTGAATGGTTGTCTGTGTCTATGCGTCAGCCCTGTGATGACCTGGCGACTTGTCCAGGGTGTACCCCGCCTTTCGCCCGTAGTCAGCTGGGATAGGCTCCAGCTTGCCTGCGACCCTGTAGAAGGATAAAGCAGCTAGAGATAATGAGATGAATGATGAGAATACAATGGCCAAGACATATTTGGCAAGACTACTGCTAATGTTTCTTGAGGCCAGCATCAGGGTATGGAGGGTACCTTATATCACCACTAGATGGCGCCGTTACACTAATAATTAGGGCACAGTGATGTAGTAGCTTAGGATTTATAATTATAATAAATATACTATGGTGAAATTGTACCTACATTAATTTACTGACCTTTGCCTTTAAAATTACTTCACTTAGTGTAAATGAACATCAATGCATTTGAACACACCAACACCTATGTTCAATACTCTTTTATTGTACAGTGAAGAAATTTCACCACAGGCTCAGAACCATTTCTGCACCGGCCACAAAATGCAGTAAAATTTCATTACAAATCAGAGGTCGTTCAGTATGTACATTTCAGAACAGTATTATCCTTCTGTTATTGTGCCTTTTAGCAAAAACATCCACAAATTCATCCAGATTTATGGCCTTTGACCTCCTGGATTCAATGCTGAGCAACCCCAAATTACTCAGCCTTTCATCTGACATTGAATTTCGCAGCACTGTCTTAATTAGTTTTAAAACTGCGCTCACAGGCTGCAGTGCTTACCGGTAAAGCAAGCGCGATCTTGCAGATTTTGTACATTTTTGCAGATTTTGCAAAAATGTACAAAATTTTTTGCGAAATCTGCGATCTTGCAGATTTTGTAGATTTTGCAAACACTGTATACCATACATACCTACACAAGTCGTCTTCAGAATTCACTGAATCGTTGTATTCATTGTAGTTTTCCTGCTTCCATGCCATCAGTTTCCAAAATGACTTTCCACAGCTCCAAACATTGACGAGAGGGGGGAGGTGAACGGAGCAACACTGCTGCATCTACTTTTAGATGGGGCGAAGGGACCCCATTGTGCTCTGTTTCTTATTCTTACTATTGTATATTATTATTGTTTTGGCTTTTGTGTTAAAAAACCTTTTCACATCATTAACTTAGTGTTGTGATTTAAAATATATTTCCTAGCTCTACAGAAATCCAATGCTCCTCCTTGTGGTGGCTAAAAGGGTGGCTCAGAGTAATCTGGGGGTGGCTGCAGCCACCCCTAGCCACCACATGGGGGCGCCCCTGTTGTGAACAGTGGTGATTTGCGCTGATAACCTCCCCTTTCACGTGAACGCGCATTAACCCTGATTAGGTTAACACAGGTTCAACAAATCAACTTCATAACTGGCGTTGTAGTACCGTTTAACCCCAAACAAGATAACCATGGGGCGGCACGGTGGTGTAGTGGTTAGCGCTGTCGCCTCACAGCAAGAAGGTCCGGGTTCGAGCCCCGTGGCCGGCAAGGGCCTTTCTGTGTGGGGTTTGCATGTTCTCCCCGTGTCCGCGTGGGTTTCCTCCGGGTGCTCCGGTTTCCCCCACAGTCCAAAGACATGCAGGTTAGGTTAACTGGTGACTCTAAATTGACCGTAGGTGTGAATGGTTGTCTATGTGTCAGCCCTGTGATGACCTGGCGACTTGTCCAGGGTGTACCCCGCCTTTTGCCCGTAGTCAGCTGGGATAGGCTCCAGCTTGCCTGCGACCCTGTAGAACAGGATAAAGCGGCTACAGATAATGAGATGAGAAGATAACCAGGTTTTGTCAACCCCGGTTTAGTGGGGGAACCCTGGGTTACTTCTGGGTAGGTTAACCTCTGTTCGTAGTACAGGGCCCAGGTGAGAGAAAAACAAAAACATTAACCTCAGTCAGTGCGTTTACATGCACATAGAGAAAATCGAATTTCTGCCATTGCTCGACTGAAATCGAAGTTCTAAATGGCATGTAAACACCTTAGCTAGGCTGAAATTGAACCAAACTTGATTTCTCGCAATCGAGCTACACGACCTAGATTATGCGATTTCTGCCGAGCTACTTTGGCTACGTTCACACTGCAGGCTGAAGTGACTCAAATCCGATCTTTTCGCCCATATGTGACCTGTATCCGATCTTTTATTGACAATATGAACGACACAGATCCGATTTTTTCAAATCCGACCCAGGCCGTTTGGATATGTGGTGCTAATTCCGATTCTTATCCGCTCTTTTCATATGCGACTTCAGTCTGAACCGCCAGGTCGCATTCAACCGACTTACACGTCATCAACAAGCCACAAACGTCACTATTCTGCGCTGAAGTAGGCGGCGGGTCTCTCAAAAAAGTTACAACAACATGGCGCATAATCACGGGCGCAGATAGAGGGTGGGACGAGTCATATTTAAATTCACCTCGTTCGGTCCCCCCTACTTATAGGGAGGAAAAAACGTCTATGCTGTCTTTCTTTGCATAAGGCAAACCTCACGGAAAAATCAAAAGACTAATTACCATTCGGTTTATTGAGGTGCACGGCAGTGTATACATAGTTGCAACAACTCACATAAAACAAAACAAAGACTGATATTCGGTTGGTTGAGCTGCGCAGACTGCACAGGTTGCGAGCTCGAGCTTGGTTGCTATGGTTACTAACAACAAGTTTGACAGGCATATCGGGGTTGGGGTTGGTTTGCTGGCAGCTTTGTCCCCCCCCAGTTTTTTGTCCCCCCCCAGTTCAAAAAACGTATCTGCGCCCCTGCGCATGACATCAATGCGAGGGACGCTTCGGGCTGTGAAGGTTCTGAATCTTCTCAATGGAAGGACGCAGAGGTTAGGGAGCTGATTTCCATTTGGGGGGATGCAGCTATTCAAGCTAGATTGGATGAGTCATACCGCAACCGGGCGGTTTTACTTCCGTAAACACTGGCCATGCTCACTGCGTGTGACGTCGTCGTATCCTGCAGTGCGCATGCGGAACACTTTTAGGTCGCTTTTCGTTCATACTGAGGATCACATACAAGTCGCATATATTTGTTAATGTGAACGACCTCACAAAAAAATCGGATTTCACAAAAAATCGGAATTGAGCATTAAGCCTTGCAGTGTGAACGTAGCGTTAGTGCATGTAAACCCTATCGAGCTACGTATTCGATCTACTTACTTCAGCACTGCCCCTTCCGGAAGTGACGAGTGACGAGACCACAAGCGGGAAACACAACAGCCTCGGTCGGCATGACACTTCACCTTAACCGCCCACTTTATTAGGAACACTTCTGTTCGTACATACAAACTACAAACACTCTTCTTAGAGTTTATTTTATTTTTAAAAGGGACAGTGTACAAATTAAACATTATCCTTGTGGTAAGGACAGATGTCTGTACCAGGTTATAACAGTACATGCTAATTTCCGCCTGTAGTCCCTTTGTTTATACTCTTGAATAGCTCTTCTTCATGACGACTACCGGAAGTGTACCAACACGATGGGGCGTGTAGCGCCACCTGTGGCTTGGGTGCACAATGCACCTCACTCAATAGCTCGATTTCACAGTATGCATGTAGGATTGGATTTCTCTGGCACCCCTGCTGGGACCCTTTGCTCGATTACCGACAGCAGCTCGATTTGGATGCGCATGTAAACGTACTGACTCTTTCATTGCAGGTTGTTTTTCATGTCAGGATTCAGTGTCTTTCATATCAAATATTGTAATGGTTGAGATTTTAATTTAAACTGGCAGTTATGGTGAACAAGAAATTACTTACCTTTATGTTAGGCATTATCACTCACTGCTGCTTCTTTAAATTCATGGGTACATGTAAACTGGTGGTTGTGCAGTTTATTTCTATTGGCTAATGTGTCCTTAATTCAAAGATAGAGAAGGGCACACAAATAAAATAGCAAACCCATGGGTACCAGAAACTACCTTTCCGCTTGCAAATAGATAGATAGATAGATAGATAGATAGATAGATAGATAGATAGATAGATAGATAGATAGATAGATAGATAGATAGCAAAAATGGGCATCATGGCTACACTGTGGAAAAATGATTCAGTGGTTCAGTAAATATGACAAAAACAAATGTGATTTTTTTTTTTACACAAAAAGTAAATTATTAGGATGCAGTGCTGCAGCACAGCAACCTAGGGGAGCCCATAGGTTGCAGTGCAAAGCACTGCAACTATTGTTCTTCTACGTGTTTCTTCTTCTTCTTCTTTTTCTTATATTTATTATTCCTACGCAAATTTCGATTTCGAATAACTCAATAACCGTACGTCGCACACAGACAAACAATATATCAAAACGTGCGGCTCGATCGGACTCACTATGCTATTACTTTTCTCTACGTCGCGAAAAAATCGCCCAAAAAAACCCCATTCATTTCTATGGAATTAATTGAAAAAAAAGCACTTTTTCAAACATCCGCTGCTCTGGCATGCTTTCACCTAGAGACGTGATTCAAACTCTAAAACGTAGGAAAACTTCTCTTCTGTGGATCTGGCATTCAACTTTTCTGCTAGGTTCTACACTTTCAGATCAGTCCCGGCTCAAACGCCATGTGGGTTCCGGGAGAAAATCCGGCTTTTGAATGGGTGTCTATTGCGTTACACACCAGTGGAGCTTGTTTACTTAGAGTGTAGAGAGCTTGAAAAAATAGCTCAAACTTTCTCGCTTAAACTGTGGTTTCAGCCACAAATTTCACTCTACAGATATACATTTCTCAAAAGTAGTAGTAAAACTTGTCCTGATTCACACAATGTGTCTACCTAAACGATAGGATTTACAGTTTTTGAATGAGAAGCCTCAAACTGAGGAGAGTGCAGCTGAGAGGCCTCATTGACACCCGTTATAAACGTGACAGAAAAGTCACTCATTTTTAACTCGCTCTAGTGTCCTCATTTTTAACACTACAGACAAAAAATTACATCAGTGTATTCAGGAGACCCTTCTAGCGCTCACTGTGAAAGAATTTTGTGAATAGCTGCTTTCGTTGTCGAATTATTTGTCGTTGTTCGAGGCCTGCTCCTGAGCAAAAAACAGCAGACACCTGACAAAATCTTGTGTGTCTTAATGCTCCTGCTCAGGCCCGTCGCCATGCCGACTGGGGCCAGTGAGGGAGCAGAGAGAGGGGGGGGCTGCTGTCTCAAGCACACACATAAATCATGGCATTGTAGCTTCATAGCAGGTCACACATTCACGGCCAGCGAACATGCGTGACCGAATTGCTTCACGCACTGCATCCTCTCACAATTTCCCCCGGGGAATTGTCCAGTCTAGTTTGACTTACTCTGCACTAAACTAATTCACATATACAAGTGGAAAAAACCTGTGATGACCTGGCCTCTTGCCCATAGTCAGCTGGGATAGGCTCCAGCTTGCCTGCGACCCTGTACAGGATAAGCGGCTACAGATAATGGATGGATGGATGGATGGATGGAAGTGGAAAAAACCTGAAGTATACATTTTACTCATTTTACTGGGTTAATGTACTATTATGTTGCAAGTGCTTGCCAAACTAGAAAAAAATTAATGCTTGCTTGGACTCTTGCACATGTGTAAATCAACACATGCCGAAGAGAAGAGGACAATGAGGCTACTTTAGTGCAGCACACATTCTGTTTCCTTCCCAAATGTTTCATGGTAAAGTTGAAATTAAATCAGTCACATAAAGTTAAAATCAAATTAGAGCTGAAATTAATATAGTCCACAGTATACTATGTGCGTATATGGTTTTTGAACTCAAATTTGCATGTGTTTGCAGACCTTTAAACTGTTTTAATTCTGAGCATTATGGACTTCTTCTTTGTGTTGGCTTTAGGGCCTGAGGGTATTAGGAAATGTTTTGCAAGGCAAAACCGTTACATTGGTAACGTCTTTTTCAGTCAGGGGCATGCATATGTGCATCCAGTTGTGTGTGTGTAAGTAGTCATGTTAGGTTCTGCCAGGAGTTCTACTTCTGATTGTATTTTAGGTGTTAGGGGCCATTAAGCTGTAATGACGATCAATGATTCACAAAATCAGATATTTCCAAACGGGAATAAGAAATAACATTTAAATTATGTGTATTTTTTCAGTCTTGAAACGTACTAACATTTTGGTAAACATTGTCTAGTCTAGTTAAGTCTAGTTAAATCAGCTTGAACAAGTCTGATCATTTTTAATGTCATGCATTGCATTCCTCAATAGTATTCCTAAAAAGTGGTCAGTGAGTGTATGTTTATTCTTATTTGTTGAGTAAATATGAACAGTAGATTGGTCAATCAAGGACTGCAAAACTTTCTAAAGCAGGAAAAAATGCCCACACATTTGGCAAACATTTTCTTCTTTTTTAAATACAAGGAAACAATGTGGTGAAGATAAGTGGGGTTAATACAGTCAGAATTTTTCATTTTGTACAAACTAACTGAACAAACTAAATCTGGGTTATGCACCTACTGACTTAGTCCTGCTCATAATTATTTACATAAGTGTTTATACTGTAAATGTATGATTTTTTTTATTGTTATGCTACAGGGCAGAAGTCAGATATAACACACACATATATATATATATATATACACACACACACACACACAAGGCTTTATATTCCTTTATTCCGCACATTTAATGAACATGCAGGAGGCCATTTGGTTATTTCACAAAAAAACATTCAGCAATAGCCATAGATACAAATAATAAAAATGAAAGCATTTGTTTGGCAGCTTGATGTTTTGACAAAAAATAAAAAATAAAAAAAATAGAGACCTGAGTTAGAAATATTTCATTCAATTCTCATTCAATTTATATGGGTTTTGCTGCTTAAAGCTTAATGTCTTTTTTGTGTTAATTTCACAATTGATTTTCAAACAAAAGTGTATTTTATAACTCTGTGCTAAGAGAAACCAAAACAAATCTTAACAACCAAAAATTAACATATATTTCTACTTCTATTTCTAGTTTTCACAAATGCATTTGCATTTCATGTTCATAAAGTTTTAAAAGAACTACAGCAGCTCTGAGTTCAGTAGAAGAGGATGGAGGAGAGCAGAGGGACGATCATGAGGAGAAAACTCAGTGTGACGCTCTTAGCACTGTTACAAAGATTTCCCTCACAACACTGCACATGTGATATGCCAATTCCTGGAATGCTTGATGATCCACTTCCAACACAGAAGCTCTTGGACACACATCCTTTCACAGATAGGGTATTGATACCTTGTTGAACTGAGAGAGAGAGAGAAAAGAAAGGATTAAATTTATAAATGCCCATATTTCATATATTTTCACTTATGTAAGTCAACTTCAAAGTGGTAACCTTGAAATAACCAATTTACTGTGTGTCTTTACTATATACATACTCTGTGTGTGTGTGTGTGTGTGTGTGTGTGTGTGTGTGTGTGTGTGTGTGTGTGTGTGAGTGATTTCACGACTGTGGTAAAAACAATTGAATTGTTAAGTATCAACTTGTTGGAATTCATCTTCGGGCTAGTAGGCATGTGTGGGTGTGGCATGTTTGGTTTTCCATGTGCAAATGAAGCATCACTGGTGCTTATAGGGTTTGGTACATTATCTGTTTGAATTTTCATAGACTTTCTAATGTCAGAAAATATATGAATATAAATTTATATTAATAAAAATCTATAAGGGTCCACTTAAAAGATCATCCATATACAATTAAACAAAATAATGTTTTTCCTTATTAAAGTTCCTGCAGATTTGATTTAAAAACAATAACAAATCAACAAAGAAAGATATACAATTTACTTTTACATTTTTTCTTCACATCAAATGGAGAAAATTGTAAATGATCTTAGCTCTGAAACAAGTGACTCATGTCATCTCATCTCATTATCTCTAGCCGCTTTATCCTGTTCTACAGGGTCGCAGGCAAGCTGGAGCCTATCCCAGCTGACTACGGGCGAGAGGCGGGGTACACCCTGGACAAGTCGCCAGGTCATCACAGGGCTGACACATAGACACAGACAACCATTCACACTCACATTCACACCTACGGTCAATTTAGAGTCACCAGTTAACCTAACCTGCATGTCTTTGGACTGTGGGGGAAACCGGAGCACCCGGAGGAAACCCACGCGGACACGGGGAGAACATGCAAACTCCACAAGTGACTGTGCTTGTTAAATATAGTTTACCTGATGCACTGACACAGCGATCTTCATTTCCTTCACAGTTCACTGTTCCAGAACAATCATTTGCATCACAAGTGTAACACATTCTCCCATTGGGAGCCTGCTTTGGAAGAGCTTAACAGAAAAATAAAATCAAACAGCTCATTGTGTTTCATATGTCACCAGGAACTACTGTATTTCAATAATATGTAATCTGATAATTTGGAGACTATATGTAAACTATAATTTAGTGTAAGCTACTATTAGCAGATAGAGGCCTTATGTCCTATCATGCGTACAATACACCGATAAACTGCCAAAGATTAAATCACAGTTTATGTGAAATAAAAATAAAAAATGACCAAATCCATCTTGGGTTTAAATGAAAATGGGTGAACACTGAAAACAGACACTGGGCAACTTTTACAAGCATTTTGTTTTACCTGGTAGTGTTTCACTGTTGCAGAGATTAGTGCTACAGCATTTGGTATTGCTGGTCACTTTTGCTGTTCCTATGTTCATGCTCCCAGTTGCACACAATTCTGGCATTCCACAAGTCTTAACATTTAGATCTGTAAGCTTTATACCACCTACATAACATTCCACATAACAGTGTGATTAGACAATCTTGCCAAATAATAGGAATTTGAGACGTGTTACAAGATGAATAAAATACATAGCACACTATACATAAATTACTTATTATGGCAAAATCCAGGAAGACACACACTTACTCATGTAAACAGCAGTGGTTGAAGTGAGACACTGATCAGAGCAGGTTGTCTGTTCCTCGGTGCATTTTCCAGATGCTGATGGCAAACACTGATGACAAGTCAGTGACAGTGCTGAAAAAGAATAAATTAAAGGAGAATGAAAATAAAATGGTTGAATAAAGAAAGCTACTGATATAAAATAAAAAAAACACCTCTTGCACAATTATTAAATTTTACACCCCAAGGATCTTTTGACCAACTGATTTAGTGAAATTAATTCTATTTATTTCCTCTATTCAAAATGCAGAGATTCATTACCTTTGGAGAAAAGCATGCAGATGAGCAGCAGTGTGACTTGAGACTTCATTATTGAGGCTTTTGTAGAAGTTGAGGTGTGAAGATGAAGCAAATGGGGTGAAAATGTGAGTAAGGCTGGTTTTATTCTAATGTAGAGTATGATGATGTGTGGATTTGAAGGGAGGGACTTATTGTACAGTTCTGCCATGAGTTTCATTTCATGAAATGTGATGGGGACTTAAATTTCTCTTTCCTGTAAATCAAGAGTAACTGCTTTAGCCTGATCAGGATCCCTGCAGAAAATGAAATTTTCATTGGCGTTTATTTAAAATTTGAACGTGATACACATACATACATACATACATACATACATACAAAGCTTTAAAAGCTACAGATAGACATGTGGGGAAAATCTACACCGTACACACGTGTAAAATTGATGTGAGAAGTTTACGTGAGTTTTGTAAAAAGGGTGTTTTCCCATCATAGCATTATGATGTTTACACAGGTGTCAGTGTTTTTTTGTAGTGGTGTTTTCACTGTAGTGTGCAGTGCTCGATTATATGTTTGTTTTTTTTCTGATATGTTTGCTGTGTGAACTAATTTAGTGTGTGGCCTGAAACTAAACAACTCACAGGTGTTCCTTATGATCGGACAATGGCAAAGTCAATTATTCTATTACAAACGCGGAAAGACTGATTGGGGGACAGGTGGGGTAGGCGTGTTTTTTTCCTATTTATAGGGGTCCAGCGAGGAGGAATTGGGAGGCGACCGACCAGGAAAAAGAGCGCAGCAGAGCAAGCGGAGCGCAACGGAGGGCGCCGGCATTCAACTGTGGTTTCCACATTGTGTGTGCACAGTGCGTTTGATACTTCATCTGGGTCGTGGTTAAGCCACACCCAGGTAAAGTAAGTACACTTTTGAGCTACATTGCCTACCGGATATTCTGTTGGCTGTGACGGCACTCTCCACTGCTGAGACCCTCTTTCTCTCCCTCGGAGGCATCGTCCAGTGTCAACTTGACGTAGGGAGGAGGAGCTGACTGGAAGGGACGGTACCGAGCATGTTATGCTAAGCTAACTGCTGCTGACTGTGGGATTGCTTGCTATTGCTTAATTGCCTTGCTTGCTGGGTCGCTGGGATTGCTGTTGGCCGGGTGTTGCTTGCTTGTTGGCTTGCTGCTTCTGCTGTGTTCTGGTGGTGGATCGCGTTGATTCTTGTTATTGCATGGACTGAGTTTTAAAGGATTTCTTTGATGGATCGTTATTTTTTAACGCTTTTTGAATTACAGGTGCATCTATTAACTTTAAATAATGATAAATCATTGAAACTTAAACTTTGTTTGTCTGCTCACTGCTTGCCACCACACCTGCACAACTGTCTGGTCACGGACACACTAAAACTTGGTGACACATGTATAAAGGCACAATATAGAAGGGATTATTGTGTGATGTATCTGATCTACCCCACCAACAGTGACGCCAGGCATTTCATTTACCACTATTCAAACAACTTAATCCAAAATAAATAAAGTTTGCTGTCTAAGGCAGATGTACTGTCAGGTGAGCTGAGTGTAATGGAAAATTAAGCAAGCAGTTTCTTTGTATTGTAACACACATTTTCTGATTAAAACTTGAAGGTAAAAAAAAAAATCAAAACAAACAAGAGCCTCTTATGTGTTACATACCAAACCAGTTAGCTTTATTGTAATTTTTTGGGTTTGACTCAATTTTGGAAAACAAAAGAAAATTATAAGTAGTTTTAGAGTAATAAAGAATACAAAAACAGTGAAGGTCTGTCAATATTCAAATCACACATGTATGTAAAAGTTATAAAAGAGGAGTGTGTTACAAACAGTTAATATTTGGACAAGGACGGTCATCTGGGAGAAACTGGAAGCATTCCAACTTTAAGCACATTTCTGAAGAAATGTAAGTGTTATCCTTGTGTGTATGTGTTATTTATTTTTATATATATAAAGCCACCACAATTATTGCCACCCCTTGTAAAGATTATTAAAAACTAAAGCTTAGGAAAAAAAAATCCACCTTTTGGTGAAGTCACTTCATTTCACATTGGAAAAAAAGAGAAATCCAACCTTTACTTGAAATAAATGTGTTCAGAGAAAAACAAATCCCTCACCAAGAAATAATTATGTTTAAAGAAACACATGTGCCACTATTATTGGCACTCATGGAAAAATTATAGTGAACAGTGTAACTGGGGTGGCACGGTGGTGTAGTGGTTAGCGCTGTCACCTCACAGCAAGAAGGTCTGGGTTTGAGCCCTGTGGCTGGTGAGGGCCTTTCTGTGTGGAGTTTGCATGTTCTCCCCGTGTCCACATGGGTTTCCTCCGGGTACTCCGGTTTCCCCCACAGTCCAAAGACATGCAGGTTAGGTTAACTGGTGACTCTAAATTGAGCATGAGTGTGAATGGCTGTCTACGTGTCAGCCCTGTGATGGCCTGGCGACTTGTCCAGGGTGTACCCCGCCCTTTGCCCATAGTCAGCTAGGATAGGCTCCAGCTTCCCTGTCGAAGAGGATAAAGTGGCTAGAGATGAGATGAGACAATGTAACTGAAGCATGTTTCCTATTTCAGTTGTACATTTTTGAGTTGATTGGCATGTGGAGGAACTTTCAAGCTGTAACCCATGACTTCCTGATAAACTGGGGAACAAATATGAAGTGACACAGAGGCCAAATTCACTTACACTGTGTCCAGAGTTGCTGACAAGTTAACTACTCACCATATAGAGGAATATATAGTGAGCTCATTGGTAAAGTGAACAAGACAATCATCTACAGCAGGGGTCACCAAACTACGGCCCGCGGGCCAGATCCGGCCCGCCACCCCCCTTTGACCGGCCCCCCAGCCCCTCTGCCCCCATCACTTGAACCGGCCCTATGAGGCAATCCCCAAAAGTGGTCATGGCCTATTTTTTTAAATTGCTTTTTGGCAAATAATAACATGTCTGCATCTTGTATTTTGTTGATTTTATCAATTAAAATTGATGTTTAGTTATAAAATGAACTATTCATATTTTCCGAATTTTCGTCATATGCTCGCGATCAAGCAGTGACAGGCAGCGCACGCGCAAAGAACTGTCAGTGTTTAGGACAGCAAAATGGCGAGCGGTCAGCGAAAAGCTGACAGAGAGTGCAGAGTTTTTAAAGAACAGTGGACCACCGATTATTTTTTCGTTCAGTGTAAGGACCGTGCAGTTTGTCTTGTATGTAAAGAAAGTGTGCCGGTTTTCAAAGAATATAATCTGCGTCGTCACTATGAAACCCGCCACAAAGCAGGGTTCGAATTATACATTTGACCCTATGGGGGTCTCTATTTAAAAAAAAAAAAGCAATGCATACTCGCTCTCCTGGACCAGCGCACTTTTGCGCAGTGCACAGCTTTCACACACAGGCGCGCGCATGCACGCACACGGTGTTGCATATGCGCGTATATATATATATATATATGTGTATATGTGTGTGTGTGTGTGTATATATATAATTTGTGTGTGTATATGTATGTTAAACAAAGGAAGATCGTTGTGAGATAGAGGACAAGTCTTCTTCGGACTTAACTTCACATTCGATTTCGCAGGCTGCAAATTTCAGTTTGCGCGCATAGTGGTGTGGTGGTGAAGTACAGCCGTACATGTTGCGGTTTAATAACACGTTCAATACAGAGTTATGGCTGCATGGTGATCGGAAATGAAATTAGTTTTATTTATATGGTGATATAGGCTATTCAAGCTTATTATGGTGATATGACGTATTTGAGAGACTTCCACAGAAAATTAAGTTTGCTTCTTTCATGGGAGCCTGAGGGAATGGGAGCTCAGCTCCCATTGGCTCCCACGTAATTCGAACTATGCCACAAATGCTAGTTTGCGAGGGCAAACAAGAGAAGACAGGATTCGGAGGATGAAATGCGGACTGGCTGCACAACAGAATGTATTCCTTCGCCAAACCCAGATCAACCAGGCTGCTGTCCGAGCTAGCTATAAGGTAGCTCACCTACTAGCTGCCCATGGAAAGTCGTTTACTGATGGGGACTTTGTTAAAGTATGCATGCTTGCTGTGGCTGAGGAGGTGTGTCCCGACAAGAAGGATGCGCTCAATGCGGTGAGTCTCTCCGCACCTACTATGACCAGGCGAACCGAAGATTTGGGGGACAAAGTGTATGACCAGCTGAATGAGAGAGCGTCAGAATTCAAGTTTTTTGCTTTGGCCATGGATGAGAGCACTGACGTGCAGGACACAGCACAACTGCTGTGATCTATTGATCTATTGCTCATATTATAATTTCACTGTTTTTTAAAATGTATTTATTTTATAGGCCTATTTATTTGACCTTTATTAAGTGCTGCATATTATTATTATTATTAATAATATCAACAGGCTTACCTACAATTTATAATTTTCCACTCACCTTTGCCAGTGTCAATCACCTCAACTAGGCAGATGTTTCTTACCTTGACAGCTTTGATATTATTTTTATTAGAAAATAAATAAATGGAATATCTGTGGTATTTCAAATTAAAACAGTGTGAAGACTCGATTACTACTTTTGCAAACCACTAGTAAAGATAAACAAATATGTGCCAGGAATCAAGTGTTGATATAGTAGTATGGATATAGTAGTGGGGATGGCCGTGCCAGGCTAGTAATCTCTACTACACAATGAGGCCTGCTGGTGGTCATATTTGTCTGGGTTATACAATTCTATGTGATATAGCTGACCCGACCCTGGCCCCCATCACAGTCAGGAACGACAATGTGGCCCCCAGAGAAAAAAGTTTGGTGACCCCTGATCTACAGTATATCCCCTGCCCTATATACCAAGTTTCAAGATATTATTTGTCACATTTTTCAAGTTCTGCTGCAGGGAACCAACCCTCCTGCTTTACACTGACCTCAGCAGCCCATGGCATAACCCCACCGGATCTTTGGTCCAGGTGAGCTAAAAAAAAAATTAGTTTCTCACACTTAGTGTCAAAAGGCACATATACATTACTTACCCTGGTGAAAAATAAATGTAAGTGTACTAAAATTTAGCATACTTTTGTGTACTTGAAGCCACACTAATCAATATACTTCAAGTGTGTTTATGATTAGTTAACTTGAGGCATGCTATTTTGGAACAACTAATTTTGTACTAAATATCTCATCTCATTATCTGTAGCTGCTTTATCCTGTTCTACAGGGTCGCAGGCAAGCTGGAGCCTATCCCAGCTGACTACGGGCGAAAGGCGGGGTACACCATGGACAAGTCGCCAGGTCATCACAGGGCTGATACAGAGACAACTAACTATTCACACTCTCATTCACGGTCAATTTAGTGCCACCAATTAGCCTAACCTGCATGTCTTTGGACTGTGGGGGAAACCAGAGCACCTGGAGGAAACCCACGCGGACACGGGGAGAATATGCAAATTCCGCACAGAAAGGCCTTCGCCGGCCACGGGGCTTGAACCCAGACCTTCTTGCTGTGAGGCGACAGCGCTAACCACTACACCACCGTGCCGCCCCCATGTCGAGCATGTATAGCATATTTGACAAAGTTGAATTGATATTATAGTTAGTGCCAAACCTGCAACATCTTTGTACAACAAAGAACACTCCAAAAAGGAATAAGATTCAAATTCTTGTTATAAATTACTGGGAAGATTTTTAATTTAACTTCATTACTTATTAATATTTTCACTTATCCTTGTTTAGATAACATACTTGATGTAGTTCAGTCATCTTTAGTTGACTTATTGATTTAATATTAATACATTTTATTTGCAAAATTTACATAATTCTAGTATTACTGAGGGGCGGCACGGTGGTGTAGTGGTTAGCGCTGTCGCCTCACAGCAAGAAGGTCCTGGGTTCAAGCCCCGGGGCCGGCGAGGGCCTTTCTGTGCGGAGTTTGCATGTTCTCCCCGTGTCCGCGTGGGTTTCCTCCGGGTGCTCCGGTTTCCCCCACAGTCCAAAGACATGCAGGTTAGGTTAACTGGTGACTCTAAATTGACCGTAGGTGTGAATGGTTGTCTGTGTCTATGTGTCAGCCCTGTGATGACCTGGCGACTTGTCCAGGGTGTACCCCGCCTTTCGCCCATAGTCAGCTGGGATAGGCTCCAGCTTGCCTGCGACCCTGTAGAAGGATAAAGCGGCTAGAGATAATGAGATAATGATAGTATTACTGATACAATGTATATTAAATAAAGTTTATAGGTCAGTCAGTCTCTTTTAGTAGATAATTGTTTACTTGATTGTACATGTAGTCCTTTTTAATTCAGTTGTTTTCTCTAGGATCTAAAATTTATTTTTATTCAGTACATGCTTATTTCATCCCTTTAACTTGATGCAGTGATAAATATGCCTATTACAATAGGAGTGTATAACGTGGAATAAAACAATCGGTGCATTGGATATTGGAATTTTTTCTCGTGTATAAGGGCTCATGGGTGTATGTAAGGGAAAAGTACATATTTTGTAAGGGCATGGGTAGCTAAAGGTTGACATGTATGTTTATCCACACACACTTGTCCTTTCAGCTCATCCAGCTTGGCGTGTTTGGTGCTGTAATGACGCTGCAGATTAGCTTTTTTCATCACTGCAAGTGCTTCCCCAGAAACTAAGCAAACTGGCTTGAACAAACTGGCTTGATCATCATCAGGATACCAAAGAAAGGGGCTCTGTCAGAATGCAGTAACTGGCGTGGCATTACATTGTTATCCGTTCCCAGCAAGATCCTAGCAAAGGTCATCGTGAAGCACCTGTCACTGGCTGTGGATCTTAAACTGTGAGAACAGGCAGGTTTCAGGAGAGGAAGAGGCTGTATTGACCACATTTTCATGCTTAGAAACATTATTGAACAATGTACTGAGTGGCAGCAATCTCTGTATGTGAACTTTATAGATTTCACAAAGGCCTTCGACAGCATTCACCGGGACAGCCTTTGGCGGATTCTACGAGCGTATGGAATCCCCTCCCACCTCATTGAGATCATTAGAAGTTTCTACTGTAACTTTACCTGTTCTGTTGGTGACTGTGATATCCTGTTTGAAGTCAAGACTGGTGTCAGGCAGGGGTGTTATGTCCACAGTGCTTTTCAATCTTGTCATAGACTGGATCATGCGGCGCACTACAGAGGATAGGAACAGGGGCATCAGATGGACCCCCTTCTCCTACTTGGAAGATCTAGACTATGCTGATGATTTAGTGCTATTCTCACATTCAAGAGAAGACCAGGTGACTTAACATCTTTGCAAAGCAAGTCGGTCTCAACGTTAGCAGTAACAAGACTGAAATTATGGTACTGAATGCCACCAACAGAAGCCCAGTCCAGGTTGAGAATGGAGACCTCCCGTATACGGACAGTTTCACCTATCTTGGCAGCATCAGTATTGGGGGGGCAGACTTGGACATCCAGAGCCGTCTCAACAAGGCCAGAAACTCTCTTAACATGATGAGCAAGGTATGGCGCTCCTCCACCTACAGCACTTACACCAAGCTGAAACTACCACAGCTGTGTCCTCACAACTTTCCTATATGGTTCAGAATGCTGGAGGCTGACTGAGAACGATTTAACAAAGCTTTCCACGTTTCACACCAAGAGCCTCTGCCGAATTCTACGCATCTTCTGGCCCAAAACCATTTCAAACAAGGACCTGCTTGAAAAGTGTGGAGCCGAATCCTTGGCTACCATCCCAATGAGGAGACGCTGGAGGTGGATTGGCCATGTTACCTGCCAAGAAGCCTCCATCGTCAAGACTGCCTTGCCTAGTTGATACCATGTCCCGTTTAAAGGACCCATGGCATGGTGGTTTGTTGATGCTTTAAATGGGATCGTGGAGGCTTCTGGATGTTATATCCACAGCCTTTCTCGAAATGAACCCTTGGAACGTAGATATAGCCTCCTGGAAGAAAGCCCCATTTCAGTGCTTTTCCCAGTGCGTCGTTTTGCTAATGAGAAGCAGGAGGCGGGGAAGGGTAGAGGGTGGGGGCGTGCCATGGGGGGAGGGGCTGCCATCTGCCTCCCAAGCCAGCTGAGAGCGCTCCTCGTCGGGCACGGCCAGGCAGGCGAATGCCCTGGTCCGTCCGCCCTGTCTTTAAAAAAAAAAAAAAAAGGTACAACTCGAGCCCATGGTAAAACTGGGACTTTGTCGGGGTTTTTTTTCAGCCTGAGGCCCATGGTAAAACTGAGCAGTTTTACCATGGAGGAGTGGGGACTTCGCCGTTTCCTCCCCCCAACTTGCCCCTGGGAGAACCGCTGCCTCCACGGGCGGCCAGTGCCGCTGGAGGGCCGCCCACGTGACCTCGGCTCCTGACAAAAGATTGGATCTAGGGCTGACTTTCAATGGATTGCAGCGATGGAGCTGCTCTGCCACTCACGACACCCCGGCCCAGAATCAGGGAAAAATACCGCGCGCTGACGTCATTAAGGTGTGACGTGAGGAAATAAAATAAATTCAACAAATGTTTGGGTTTTTACTAAAACAAATAAAATGAACAAGTGACTTAAAAAAAAAGAATGTGGGTGTCTTTGTAAAAGCTGTTTTGATTGGCTATTATAACAGGTAGCGCAAAGTACCTGGCGAACTGCAGGAAGCGGTTAGCTGCACAGCTAATGTAGCCATTGCAAACGCACCGATTTTAAAACACGGCAAAACGACTTAAGTTATACACTTGTTTGTGGCTGATGTGGCAGGGATGCTTGGTACGGACCCAGGCTTCAGTGACAGTTGATGTGCAAAACCTGCCCTGTACTGTCCCAAGTTGTGGAAACATTCCTCAGGAAAATGCTTTCGACAAACATACACCGTCTTGGGTAGACTCGACGGCGTATTATTGAAGTAAATAAAATTAAGCCACTGCGTCTTCAGGGGCTCTCCCGTCGGCAGTAAAAATAGACTTTTTTTTTTTTTTTTTTCCCCTGTGTTGTCACATCCATGTACAGCGCAATTTCCATGTTTCGCTCGCTTAGGTGATGCCATGTTGTGTCCTCTATGGTCTCCTCACTACAACTGGGCAGGGCAATCCATACGGTGGGTCGGAATCATCTCCCTTGCTGACGTAGTAAAGGGAAGAGCTTATCAACGTGCCGTTTTGACGCACCATTCTCAAATGTTGGGCATAGTTTGGTTTACATATGAAATTTCTAGCCACTGGGGTGACTTAAGGTCAGAAGAACTCATTTTAACGTTAAAAAAAACCTCAGAGTGAAAATTTCATGCCATGGGACCTTTAAAGCATCAACAAACCACCATGCCATGGGTCCTTTAATCTTCCTGTTCTCCTCTTTCCTCCTTCACTGAGCTTGTGGTTGAGTTATCAGTTCTTTGTGTTCTATGAAAGTATGAAAACTATTACTCCCCATTTGGGAAACTCATAAGTAGTTCTTCCATTTTGTTTCCTGCTTTGTGCTTCACTGAAGAACCCAGCTTTACTGTATCTCTACTTTTCTGATCTTTCAAGCTATAAAAATGTATTGATTTTTTTTTAAAAATCAATGCATTGAGTAAATGCTTTCGGTTAATCATCTGAGTGCATCTAATGTATCTGATCTCGTTTAGTGGAAACTTTAGGCAGATTTGTCATAGCTGTAACCACAGGCTACTTTGATTTTTATGTGCAGAATTATCTCATCTCATCTCATTATCTCTAGCCACTTTATCCTTCTACAGGGCCGCAGGCAAGCTGGAGCCTATCCCAGCTGACTACGGGCGAAAGGCGGGGTACACCTTGGACAAGTTGCCAGGTCATCACAGGGCTGTGCAGAATTATATATTGCAAATATACACTGTAATTACAAATATAATCTATGTATTACATTTATATATTGCAAATATACATGTGTGCGCTCATTGTTCACTTATGTATGCATGTGTTCACTGCTTCAGATGGGTTAAATGCAGAGGTTCAGTTCCACTGTGTGCTAAGTCTGTGTTTTGAGTGTATGTGTGACAAAGGCTTCTTGGCTTGGCTACACAATCTGACACCAACAGGAAACTGTCATGACTTTGTGGCTGCTATTCCTTTTTTTTGGCCATGTGGGGTCCTCAGTGTCTTTGGTCTCCTCTCATTATCTCTAGCCGCTTTTATCCTTCTACAGGGTCGCAGGCAAGCTGGAGCCTATCCCAGCTGACTACGGGCGAAAGGCGGGGTACACCCTGGACAAGTCGCCAGGTCATCACAGGGCTGACACATAGACACAGACAACCATTCACACTCACATTCACACCTACGGTCAATTTAGAGTCACCAGTTAACCTAACCTGCATGTCTTTGGGGGAAACCGGAGCACCCGGAGGAAACCCACGTGGACACGGGGAGAACATGCAAGTGTCTTTGGTGATGGTTGGATTTCTGAGCTTCAGTGTTCCTCCACCTTTTAGATGCTATAGATCCCTTCGCATGTTTGTAAACAAACCGACCATTGCCAGGATGCGCGCGTAGCCTGGACCCAGAAACAATGGCGCTGCCCATAGACCGGCATTATGAGCTGTCAGATTATGCCAAACAATTGTCGTTACAAGATCGAGAATGCTACATAAATAAGTTAACTCTAACAAGTGGACATCGCCTACCGGATCTGTATTTAATTAAAGAGTGGACGGGCGATGTTAGTAAGGTCCCTGGTATACAATGGCCAGATATATACTTGTAACTTATTGACAAGACTTCAGTGTACACCCACGAAAAACTTCATGCCTATAAGTCTTTAGACGCATATGATTATGTGCGGGCATGTACAACTTGATTAACAATGGGACATTCATATTCATTTTGTTTTAATCAAATTATGCCAGTGATGTGATGGCAATGTGGCTTTAGCTACAAAAGCAAATACCAACACTAAACAGCAATTTGCAGGAGGGAATGGCATGAAAGGAATGAGTGTAAAGAGTGCAGCTAAGAGAAATCAGAGCTGTGTAAAAAGTGAGAGGCAGAGACCAGAAATGAAACTGAACAGGGTGGGAGCTAGGTTAGAGCAGTCAACGTAAGTTGGCATTTAGAGTGAGGGCACACAATTTTACCTTTCCATCCTTGCTTTAAAATTGTGATTTTTGGCATACACAAATAATGATGGCACAAAATCTGGACTGCTTGAGTCAAGCAAGACCTCTCCTACAAACAAAATTGCATGCAAAGCTAAGTTAACATGCTAACAATATTCATTACATTGTGTAACTATGACCCAGCTAATCAGACAAACGTTACCAAAGTATTTTGCTACATCAATAAACGAAGACTAGAAAGAATAAGAGATTTAATAAATAGCCTGATCTTACCTGTGATGAAGTGGGCGCTGCAAACCCGTGCATTTTTGATAGTGCTTTCATCCCAGTCTACACGTTTGATGGCTTATAGCCATAGACGTCGGCGGTTTTTTTTTTTTTTTTTTGGAATGGGTGAGATCCTGCTGGAATTCTGTACATTTTAACCCCATCACTGCTACGATTCTGACACCCGACAACACAACAACTAGGCATTTCTGAGTCTTTTTTGGGTCCAGGCTGCGCGCGCAATTTCCGCTTATGTATGAATGACGTTTACTGCGAAGGGGTCTAAGTGTCAGAGGTATGGCCATATTGCTTGTGTGTGCAAGGGAAAGCAGAGATGTGGAAGATGTGGAGGGGCGCATGCATATGGAGGATGTGGGAGGAATAGTGAAGTAAAATGTTGTAACTGTAGAGGAAATCACACAGCAGCATATTGAGGATGCATAGTGAGGAAACAAGCAGTTGAGGTTCCACAAGTAAGAACAGATCAGAGAGTAATTTATGCAAAGGCAGTGAAGATTGTGAATGTAGGGGGAAAGATGAAAAGTATAATCCAAAATAAACAGGCAAGCAAAGACAGAGGGTTGTCAGATAAATACCAAACAGGAATAACAGTGGACAGATTGGTTCTGGTTTTAGCTATGTTATCAATTGCTCAGAACAACTAAAGACTAAAACTGAAAAAGATAGATAAATAAATCAAAATTATAGTGCAGGCAGCAGCAAAGTTCCTAAACACAAAAGACTTATCTTGGGTAAAAAAAATATGTGCAGATCTTAGTCAAGGAGAAGGGACAGCAGAGGGAAGTCATCAAATCGTACTATAATGCTTATGCTTCAGTGGAATGCTACACTGTCAGAAATAGGGGTACAATAGGAGTCCATTTCTGTCCCCCAAGGTACAGTCTTTACTAACGTACCCCCTAGGGCTCATTATTGGACCTCAGGGTAACTATATTAGTGTACCTTTTTAGGGCAAAAAAGGTACATATATGTTCCCAAGCAGTATATAAAGGGTACAAATAAGTACCTTAGAGGGTACTGCCCCAGTGACAAGCCATTGTACCCCTAAAGGTACAATAATGTACTTTATTTTCTGAGAGTGTAGAAGTCTGATGGCAAACTGGCAAGACTTGTAAAGGTTACATCAATTCATTTAAAACAATACCAGATGTTATATGCATACAGGAAGCATGGCTCAAACTAGACTTTAATATTAAAGGATATCATAGCATATGCAAAGATAGGGTCAATGGAAATGGTGGAGGATGTGCAACATTTATCAGACAAGGTATGAAATATAGACGGCTAATGACAAAACAAGAGTTAGAAATGGTAGTGATTGAAGTATGGACTAGAGAAGGAAGTATGAAAATTAATATAGAGATTTAGGCACTGCCTGAAAGTGGAGTTCCCATCTGTTTCTGGGTTGTAGAATTTTCTTATTGCCAGCCTCTTTTGTTTTATTTCTTTACTGGCTACTCGGCGGTGTGTGTGTGACTGGCAATTACTAACACTGGCCACTAGGCGGTGTGAGTGACTGGTAATTACTAACACTGGCCACTAAGCGGTGTGTATGACTGGCAATTACTAACACTGGCCACTAGGCGGTGTGAGTGACTGGCAATTACTAACACTGGCCACTAGGCGGTATGTATGACTGGTAATTACTAACACTGGCCACTAAGCGGTGTGTATGACTGGCAATTACTAACACTGGCCACTAGGCGGTGTGAGTGACTGGTAATTACTAACACTGGCCACTAGGCGGTGTGAGTGACTGGTAATTACTAACACTGGCCACTAGGCGGTATGTATGACTGGCAATTACTAACACTGGCCACCAGGCGGTGTGTATGACTGGTAATTACTAACACTGGCCACTAGGCAGTGCGTCTCATCTCATTATCTCTAGTTCAAGTTCAAGTCAGCTTTATTGTCAGTTTCTTCATATGCACAGGTCATACAAGGAAATTGAAATAACGTTTCTCTCTATCCCATGTAAAGACATAGACAAACATAGGACTGACATTAACAAGACAGACAAAGCGCAAGACAGGACCAATAACAGTGTAACAAGCAATAATAAAGTAATGATTTAAAAAAAAGGGGGGGGATTGAAACATTTAACATTTAGAAAAAATAATCTAGGCTAAAGACAGGAAGATAAGAACAAGACTAGTATACAAGACCCACACAGTACAGCACAGTCCAGGGCAGTCCAGTTGAGGTTATCACAGTAGCAGCATTATGTAGAATAATGTGTTAATAATAATGTGTAGCAGCATTCAGAAGCAGCATATGGCAAGTTGTTATATTGCAGGGCCCAAGGCAATTCTTATGAGATAGTTCAGGTAAGGTGCAAAGTCACATATGTAGTTCCATAGAGAAGTCTTTTCCGTGGAGGGCAGCAGCAACAAGAAACGGTGTATGGTGTGTTTAAAAAAAAAAAAAAAAAAAAAAAGTGAGGTAGTGCAGGTAAAGGTGCAAAAGTCACATAGTGCAGTTCCATAGTCTGAGTCTTTCCTGAGTCAGTCTTTCCGTGTGTGTGGGGGGGCCTCCTGAGTCAGTCTTTCCATACGTGTGTATGGGGGGGTGTTCCTGAGTCAGTCTTTCCCATGCGGGGGGGGGGCAAGATCCTAACTTGGCTGTCTGGTGGGTGGAGCTGTCAGTGATGGGAGAGAGGGGAGGGAGTTCAACATCCTGATGGCCTGGTGGATGAAGCTGTTGGTGAGTCTGGTGGTTCTGGACCGTAGGCTCCTGTACCTCTTTCCAGAGGGCAGGAGGCTAAACAGGTTGTGTGCAGGGTGAGTCTCATCTCTCACGATTGTGAGAGCTTTGCAGGTGAGGTGGGTGGTGTATATGTCTTGCAGGGAGGGGAGGGGTACATTGATGATCTTCCCAGCTGTGTTCACTATACACTGCAGGGCTTTCCTGTTGTGGTCAGTGCAGCTCCCGCCCCATACAGTGATGCAGCTGGAGAGGATGCTCTCAATGGTCCCTCTGTAGAATGTAGTCATGATGGGTGGTGGGGCACTGGCGTGCTTCAGTTTGTGCAGGAAGTAGAGGCGCTGTTGGGCTTTCTTGGCCAGTGCTGCGGTGTTGGTCCAGGAGATGTCCTCGCTGATGTGCACTCCAAGGAATTTTGTGCTTCTCACTCTCTCCACAGCAGCACCATCGATGGTCAGTGGCAGGTGTTGGCTGTGGCCTCTCTGGAAGTTGACAACAATCTCCTTTGTCTTACTGAAGTTCAGCAGGTTGTTGTCTCTGCACCACTTGGCCAGAAGGTCCACCTCAGTCCTGTAGTGCGTCTCGTCACCGTTGGTGATGAAACCCAGCAGAGTTGTGTCATCTGCAAACTTCACCAGGTGGTTGGTACTGTAGGTTGTTTTGCAGTCGTGTGTCAGCAGGGTGAAGAGCAGAGGACTGAGCACACAGCCTTGTGGAGCTCCTGTGCTTAGCGTGATGGTGCTCGAGGTGTTGTTGCCAACACGTACTGCTTGTGGTCTCTTGCTGAGGAAGTCTAGTAGCCAGTTGCAGAGGGAGGTACTGAGGCCCAGTTTGTCCAGTTTGCAGATTAGCTGGGTATTATGGTATTGAATGCTGAGCTGAAGTCAATGAACAGCATTCTCTCACATGAATCTTTTTCCTCCAGGTGAGTGAGGGCTGGGTGAAGAGCAGAGCAGATTGCATCCTCTGTCGAGCGTTGGGCCCTGTATGCAAACTGGAAGGGGTCCAGGGTGGGTGGGAGGGTGGATTTGATGTGTGCCATGACCAGTCGTTTGAAGCACTTCATAATAATGGGTGTCAGTGCTACAGGACGGTAGTCGTTGAAGCAGGATGGTGATGGCTTCTTTGGCATGGGTATGATGGTGGTGGCTTTGAAGCAGGAGGGGACGATGGCTTGTTCCAGTGAGGTGTTAAAGATGTCAGTGAAGACGTGCTTTAGTTCCTCAGCGCAGTCCTTCAGTACCCGACCAGGGATGTTGTCTGGGCCTGTTGCTTTGCGTGGGTTGGTGTTGGTGAGTGCTCTCTTCATGCTAGCGACAGACAGACACAGTGTCTGGTCGTGAGGTGGGGGTGGTGTTTTCTGTGGATGGGTGTTTTGTTCCTTGAAACGTGCGAAGAAGCTGTTCAGGTCGTTCAGCAGAGGTGTGTTGCTTTCGCAGCTTCGTGGCGCGGGCTTGTAGTCAGTGATGGCTTGGATGCCTTTCCATAGGCTCTGTGTATCTTTGCTATTTCTGAAGTGGGAGGTTATTTTCTGTGTGTAGTCCTTTTTTGCTACCCTAATGCCTCGTGACAGGTTGGCTTTTGCTATTTTCAGGCCCGCTTCATCCCCAGCTCTGAAGGCTTTATCTCTAGCCCTCAGCAGCCTGTGGACATCCCCTGTCAGCCATGGCTTCTGGTTGGCCCGAGTGATGGTTTTTGTGTGCGTCACATCATCAATGCACTTGGTGATGTAGGAGGTCACGGTGTCTGTGTACTCCTCAATGTCTGTTTGGTTGTTGTAGGTGGCTGCTTGTCTGAAAGTGTCCCAATCAGTTATTTCAAAGCAGCGCTGGAGAGCAGCTTGGGCGCTGTCTGGCCATACCCTCACCTCTTTTGGAACCAGTTTGGTGAGTTTTGCCTTTTGTCTGTATGCGGGCAGTAGCAGGACAGTTTCATGGTCTGATAGTCCGATTTGGGGGAGGGGTGTTGCTCTGTAGGCTTCTTTGTGGGAAGTGTATACCATGTCCAGTGTGGTGTTTTTTTTTTTTTTTTTTTTTTTTCCCCCCCCTCTTCCCCCTTGTTGGAAAATCCACGTGCTGGTGGTATTTTGGAAGGACAGTTTTTAGGTCAGCATGATCGAAATCCCTGGCGAGAATGATGAAACCATCTGGGTGTGTTGTCTGTTTGCTGATGGCATGGTAGAGTTCGTTTAGTGCTGCATTTCTCTCGCTGTTGTTGGTTGGTGGAATGTAAACTGCGACGAGCAGAATCGCGGTAAACTCTCTCGGCAAGTAGAATGGACGGCACTTAATGATCATGAACTCAGCCAGTAGTGAACAGTGTCTATAAACTACCTTAGCGTCTCTGCACCATTCATCTCGGATGTAAACACACACGCCCCCGCCACAACTTTTACCTCCTTCTGAGAGCGCTCTGTCCACTTGGTAGCATGTTAGCTGCTCCAGTTGTATGGCTGAGTCAGGGATGTTGTCGTTTAGCCATGTTTCAGTGAAAATGAACACACAACTGCTTACTGTCCAGTTCACTGATCTTAGCAGTCGAATGTGGTCCATTTTGTTGTCCAGTGATCTGACGTTTGCTAGCAGGATAGATGGTATGGCCGGCCGAGTAGGGTTAGCTGCTAGCCTGTTCTGGATGCCTCCGCGTTTCCCCTGCTTCCTAGTTCGTGAGCACCGCGGTCGATGCCTCTTTCCTGGGGTTGACATGCTAGGCGAGTCCGCAGGTCTGTGCAGGATTCCCAGCTCCTGTAGCGTCCGTGTTTCAATGTCCAAAACATCGCATATCTTACTGTTCCGAATTTGTAACAATTCCTGTCGGCTGTATTTGTGTTCCGATATGCATTGACAAAGATACTCCGAAAAACACATTTTACAAAGAAAAACAAACAAAACACGGGAGAGAGAGGGGCCGCTGCATCTGAGCCGCGCTACCACCAGAAGTACAAAAAAAAAGCTGTAGCCGTTTTATCCTGTTCTACAGGGTCGCAGGCAAGCTGGAGCCTATCCCAGCTGACTATGGGCGAAAGGCGGGGTACACCCTGGACAAGTCGCCAGGTCATCACAGGCCTGACACATAGACAACCATTCACACTCACATTCAGATGGTCAATTTAGAGTCACCAGTTAACCTTACCTGCATGTCTTTGGACTGTGGGGGAAACCGGAGCACCCGGAGGAAACCCACGCGGACAAGGAGAACATGCAAACTCCGCACAGAAAGGCCCTCGCCAGCCACGGGGCTCAAACCCAGACCCTCTTGCTGTGAGGCGACAGCGCTAACCACTACACCACCGTGCCGCCCCTAGGCGGTGTGTATGACTGGCAGTTACTATAACACTGGTATGGTGGCAGGCACACACAGGACTGAAACAATCAGAAAACAACTCGATGGGTTTCTTTATGTATCCACACTCTATGGTTCTGGGACTCCGTTCAGACCCATGTAAACAGTTAGAGAAAGGAAAATTAGAATCAATTTTGGAGCATTGGAGAGGGAAAGTAGTCTGGTGTGGAGACTTCAATGCACACAGCACAATATGGAGGAACCAAGAGGACACAAATGGAGACATTATAGAAGAAATAATGGATGAAAAGGAATTGGTGTGTTTAAATGATGGTTCAGGCACAAGAGTGAATGTGGTGAGAGGTATAGAATCAGCACTCAATATCACACTGGTTTCACAATTGCTGGCTGGAAAAAGTAGATGGAAAGTACTGAAAGGAAGTAGTCTAGGAAGTGATCACTACCCAATATTAGTTAATATAGGAATAGAATGATATAAAACAGGATGAAAGAGAAAGAAGATGGAAATTTGAGGAAGCTGATTGCAGTAAGTTCAAAGTATTGCGTGAGGAGAAATTGAAAGTTATAAATCAACCAGTTAATGACTTAATTTCTGAAATCAGTGGAATTATAATAGGAGCAGCAAGAGTCTATCCCAAAAAGAATTGGCAATGGAAAGGAAAAGTTAGTTCCATGGTGGACACAAGAATGCACTAAGGCAATACAAAGTCGAAATAAGGCTTTCAAAGTTTAAAAAAAAAAAAGTTTTCAAAAGTTGATTGACTACAAGAGAAAGCAAACAGCCGTGAGAAGTATAATAAAGCGGACTAAAATTATTAGAATTATTAGCAGAATTATTAGCAAGGACCTTTGTTAAAGTACATAGTACAGGTAATTTGAGAGATGCAGAAAAAAGAGGGAGGGAAGGGATAATGGCTAAAAACATAGAAGCACTTCAGGATGAAAAGGAATATGGAAATACAATTAATGATGTTTTCAGTGACAGAATTGAATAAAGCACTGAAGATATCCAGAAAGACAACTCCAGGGAAAGACCAAATAAGCTACATAATGTTAAAAAAATCTTAGTGATCGAAGTAAGAAAATAATACTAAAAATGTATACTAAGATATGGGAAGAAGGAACATTGCCCAATCAATGGAAGGAATCCATAATTGTTCCTATTTGTAAACTGGGTAAAGATCCAAGCTTGGCATCAAGTTATAGACTGATAGCCCAACATCGCATGTAGGAAAAATTATGGAAAAATGATTAAAGAGGTTATTTTATTATTTAGAAATCAAAGGTGTAATAAAATGTTATCAAAGTGGATTTAGGAAAGGAAGAAGCACTATAGATCCCGCTCTGTATCTAAAACATGAAATTAGGAAAGCTCAGATTAATAAAGAGTGTAGTGCCTGTATTTTTTTTGATGTTGAAAAAGCATATGATATGATGTGGAAAGAGGGATTAATAATTTAGGTTACATCAATTGGGGATAAGAGGGGGAATGCATAGATGGGTTAAGTTTTTTAACTGATGGGATGATCTCAGTAAGAACAGGAAAAGAGTATAGTGGGAATTATTTAGTAGAAAATGGAACCCCGCAAGGTTGTATAATAAGTCCAGTATTTTCAATGATGATAAATGAAATATTTAGTAAATGTAAGTAGGTCTATTTGGGTCTCACTGTTTGCTGATGATTAGATTAGATTCACTTTATTCATCCCACATCGGGGAAATTCATGTGTTACAGTAGCAAGAAAATGTCAAACAGATAACAAATAAAGCTGAAATAAAAATTAGACAAACAAAGGATTAAATACAAAGGGCTATTTGCATTATCTACTGTGAAAAAGTATAGAAAAATTGCACATTACAGGTAGACTGTGTGTATATATACACACGTATACATAAATAATATATATATATATATATATATATATATATATATATATATATATATATATATATATATATATATATATATATGCATGCATAAAAATAGTTTAAGGCCTATATTATTGCACATAATTGCATCGATGAGAGATGGCAGAGGTAGTAGTGGTGAAGTAGTGCAAATATAACGACAAACAGGTTATTGGTGCTACGTTACAAGTTGTGGGTGTTAGTCTGACAGCAGCAGGTATGAATGACCTGTGGTATCTCACCTTCTTACACCGTGGGTGTAGCACTCTACTACTAAAAGAGCTGCTTAAAGCCCCCACAGCCTCATGTAGGGGGTGAGAGGGGTTATCCATGATTGAGGTCAGCTTGGCTAACATCCTCCTCTCACCCACCACCTCAATGGAGTCCAGAGGACAGTACAAGACTGAGCCAGCCCTTCTGACCAGTTTATTAAGTTTCTTCCTGTCCCTCTCTGAACTTCCACAGCCCCAGCAGACCACAGCGTAGAAAATCGCTGATGCTACCACAGAGTCATAAAAAGTCCTAAGCAGTATCCTGCACACACCAAAAGACCTCTTGAGAAGATGGAGGTGGAGACGACTTTGGCCCTTCTTGTACAGGACATCTGTGTTAGTCCAGTCCAGTTTGTTGTTGAGGTGAACACCCAGGTATTTGTACTCCTCCACGATCTCAATGTCCAAACCCTGGATGTTCACTGGTGCAATTTGAGGAACCGTCCTTCTGAAATCGATCACCACCTCCTTTGTCTTGCTGGCGTTGATGCTCAGGTGGTTCAGTTCACACCAGGCAACAAAGTTGGTGATGACCTCTCTGTACTCCAGATCGTCCCCCTCTGACATGTCCAACGATGGCTGTATCATCTGAGAACTTCTGGAGGTGGCAGCTGTCCGTGTTGTAGCTGAAGTCAGATGTGTAAAGTGTAAAGAGGAAAGGAGAGAGCACTGTACCCTGTGGAGCCCCTGTGCTGCAGACTACCACATCAGACACACAGTCGCAGAGCCTCACATACTGCGGTCTGTTAATGAGGTAGTCGATGATCCATGCAGCCAGGTAGCATTCGACACCAGCTCCCTCCAGCTTCCCCTTAAGCAGTGATGGCTGGATTGTGTTGAAAGCACTGGAGAAGTCAAAGAACATGATTCTCACATTGCTCCCAGTGCCCTCCAGGTGCAAAAGTGACCGGTGTAGCAGGTAAATGACCGCGTCATCCACACTAATACCCGGTCGATATGCAAACTGCAGGGGGTCCATCTCGCTGTTCACCAGGTGTTGGAGGTGGGAGAGAACAATCCTCTCCATGATCTTCATTAGGTGAGACGTTAACGCTACTGGCCGAAAGTGATTGAGCTCCCTGGAGTGCGCAGTCTTGGGAACTGGAACCACACATGATGTTTTCCACAGAAGTGGAACTTTCTCCAGACTGAGGCTCAGGTTGAAAATGTACAGAAAAATCCCACAGAGCTGATCTGCACAGTCCTTAAGCAGTCTGGAGTTGATACCATCAGGGCTAGCAGCTTTCCTTGTCTTGATCCTCCTCAGCTCCTTCAACACCTGATCAGCTGTTATGGAGAGGTGAGGGGTGTAGCCGAGGTGTGAGTCCTGTAGAGTGAGGTCGGGGGTGGAGTGTGTGGATTGGTCTGGCAGGGATCGGAGGGGGGGGTGATGTGGTGTGAGGAGGGAGTTGTTGGTGTCGGAGGTATTATAAGGGGAGAGGGGTGGTGGTGGTGGAGTGATATCACAGACTGGTCAGGACTATGGTGAGTGGGGGAGGGTGGGGTGGCACAGTCAAATCTGAATTTTTTGATAAATTCAAATAACTACAAAAATACAAATGCACAGTCTCATGAGTAGTACATCCCGAGGTGCACACTTCTGACTGAGACTAGTGCAGAAACAAACACGAAAAAAGTACAAAAACATACCAAAACACAAACACGCTCGGCGCTACCATAACTAGCTGCCACTCTTGCGGCACCATCTTAGTATTTTTTATGATGGGGTAATGTGGAAAAGGGGATGAAATATAGAGTTTATAGTGAAGAAACTACAAGCAATAGAGAGAGTAAAGGCATGGGCACAAGAATGGGGGTTTAGATTTGTGATTGTAAAGACAAAGGGTTTTTTTTTAACTAGAAAGAAAGTAGATGATCAAATTAGTCTTAAACTATATGGAGAAAACCTAGAGTAGACTGTTTCAAATATTTAGGGATTTGGTTTGACAAGAAGCTCACTTGGAAAACCCATATTGAAAGAATAGTTGGGAAATGTAAAAAGACAGTGAATATTATTAGATGTTTGAGGGGTAGAGAGTGGGGAGCAAATAGATTGGCCTTGAAAGCTATCTATAGAGGTCTAATCAGGTCAGTTCTTGATTATGGATGTATAATATATGATTCGGAATCAAAGACTTTACTTAAATTGGACATAATCCAGAGTCAAGTTTTGAGACTGTGCTGTGGGGCCATAAAGACTACTCCAATACCAGCTCTACAGGTAGAAATGGGTGAAATGCCTTTGGAAAAGCGAAGAATTCAGATAGCACTAACGTATTGGGCAAATTTAAGGGGTCATAACAAAAGTCATCCGGCTCAGTGTATTAAAACTATGCCAGGAGAAGGAAAAAAATATACAAAGAGTTTTGGTTGGACAATAGAGAATAAGATCAAGGAGTTTGGAATACCTGACAAAATGGTAAGTCCCACTGTGTCACTCTGTGTTGTCCCACCGTGGATTCTGGAAGAAACAAGGGTCAATTTAAATTGCTAAAGGGGAAAATATAAGCAAAAATCAAGTTGGTATACATCAAAGAAAGTTATCCAGAATGTTAAAATATTTACAGACTCATCTAAAACATTGGACAATACAGTAGGAATAGTGTTTATCATTCCAGAAATAAATGTCATGTTAAATAAAAGGGTTAGTGATGATTTAGCAGTACTTGCTTTAAGCTGGGTTGAGGAAGTAAAACCAGTCAGTTTTGATAGCTTCTGATTCCAGTAGTGCACTAAAGTATTAAATACATCCAGTCAAATACAAGACAAAGTACTAGATATAACTCTAACAATATTCAGAATTAAGAGCAAGGGTGGAAGTAAAATCCATGTGGATTCCTGCACATATTGGTGTGGAGGGAAATGAACTGGAAGACAGATATGCAAAAGGAGCAACAAGAAATAAATAAATATGAATGTAAAATATAGTAAGGCTGAAGTTAAAAGTATAATCAAGACAGAAATAAGAAAGAAATTGCAGGAAGAGTGGGATAGAGGAAATAAGGGTTGATATTATTACAGCATTCAAAAGAAAGTTGGAGAAATGAGAGGAAGCAATAGAAATAAAAAGGAGGAAGACATTATATCAAGGATGAGGTTTGGTCACACTGGTCTGAACAGTCCATTAAACATAATGGATAAGCATGTTAATGGAAGATGTGAACATTGTGGACTACAGGAAACGGTGGAGCATGTGATGTTGGATTGTCCTAAATATCAACAAGAGAGACAGACACTTAAAAGGACACGTCAAAGAAATCATATGACACTAGGTATCAGAGAGATGTTGCAGCTGAGGTCAGGTAATGTAGGATATACTGTAGAACTATTTTTAGGTTTTTAAATGATACAGGAATTATTAGAATTTAACACAATAGTGTAGTAAACATTCTGGTTCACGCTTCAGTCTAGAAGGTGGCGGTAATGCACCTAAAAGCTGTTTGCCAACCGCCAGAAAACAATATAAAAAGAGTTCTTTGCCCAGTCTTGAGTTGACATTCTGTGTAAACCCAGTGGCTAAGCCTTCATCTGCATAACCTTGTTTGTCTCTGAATCTGAGTCTTATAATGCCACCTTGTGGCATGGGGTAGAACTCTGGCCTGCTGCACAAGAGACCCAGGTGCAATCCCAGGTGAACCTGACAGAAGCATTGTCTTCAGCTGTTCGCATGGTTTTGCCTACACATTTGTTGTTGACCCTTGCCTGCCACTTTGTATGCTGTTTCTGACCTGACACTGGAGTTTGATCTTTTGTGTGGACTGTACTTCTGATTTATTGTCTTCTTGCTGTTTGGATATTCCTGCCCTGTTATCAAGTAAAAACCCTTCATCTGCATAACCTTGTTTGTCTCTGCCTCAGAGTCTTATAATGCCACCTTGTGGCACAGGGGTAGAACTCTGGCCTGCTGCACAAGAGACCCAGGTGCAATTCCAGGTGCAGACCCAGGTGAACCTGACAAGCATTGTCTTCAGCATCTGTTGTGTGTCTAGCTGTCAAGTCTCCTTTTTTTTCCCACAGTGTAAACAAATTAACAAAATATAAATATCTTGTACTTTGAGTTTTGTGTTATGACCCAATGAGCGTTAAAGCACCATTTTAACCCACTGTATGAATGATTAATGTATCTCATGATCACTGAGGGGAAGCTCTGAACTTCTCAGAGAAGGACAAAGTGAAGAAGGAAGAAAGTCACATTTTTCTCATGTGGTTTCTCTACGACAACAATGCAGCAAGAATGGATTTGATTGTGACATATTAAAGTTTGGCAAAGTATCTGATGCTCCGAGTTACCAAAAATCATAAAGTTTTAAAATGTCATACATTAACCAGAAAACAATCATAGAATATCTTCTCTTTTCTATTCTACAGCTTAATATGTAAACTGTACACACACCCACACCCCAACTTTAAGAGTTCTTGATACTGGACACAGAATTCACACACACACACACACACTGTAGCTTTAAGAGTTCTTGATATTGTACACAGAATTCATTTTATTTATACTACATTTTTGTCAGCTTTGCAGTGTTGATGTAAGGAATAAAACACTCAATGTTGTGTTGTTCTGGATGAGCTCATCTTGAGCCAACGGCCATCATGCAACAGCAACAAGTTGCTCCTGCGGCTGTCTCAGCTTTGCTGTGCTGCCAATTCAACAGGGCATCTTGCCAAGAGGGTATCACACAGTGCTGAGTGGTACCGACATCGTAAGTGTAGCCATACAGAATTTCATGACATGATATCTATAGATTTATTGAGTAAAGCTACCGTGTATAGGGCAACTGATGCACCACCCCCTATGGCAGTAGTGAGAAATAAGCGAAGTCCATACACTTATGCTACTTTGCACAGTGATTTTGGCATTTCTTCGCTGGGACGTACCCTTAATTTAGCAACTTGGAATGTACGTACAACAAATGATAGCGATACATCTGTGAGACCTGAATGTGCCACAGCAATAATCTGTAGGGAACTTGAGAAAGCAGAAATAGATATATGTGCTCTAACAGAAGTCAGAAGGCCATAGTCAGGTAATATTGTTGAGAGAAGTCATAAATTTTCATTTCTGTAATTTTCAAACTTCTTTGAGCTTTTGAACCAGTCTAAAAAAAATCAACAAGTTTTAATGCTTAAAGATGAAGAATGTAAACAAACCGGTGAAATGACAGGAGCAATTTGTGAAAAATGCGATAATAATACTTGAAAAATAAACAAATACGTTCTTACCATCAAATACTTTTCTTCCATATTTTGTTGCTTTTTTTTGTATTTTTTTTGGGTTTTGTTTTCAAGTAGAGCTTTTATTTCGTCCTCGGTTGGTTCAGCAACACGCTTTGCCATTTTGTTTTTCTCTACTTGCGGTATATGAGCTGATATCCTTGTAGTAGAGTAGCCAATCTTAGCACACGATTGCTCATATCTAGTCAATGTGGCTAGAATAATCAGGATTATTTCATTCATCGCATCTTAATCTGAGACCTGTACAGGTTCTTCCTGATTTCCGAGACATCACTGTCAAAAAATAATGCTATATAGAACATAAAGGTAAATGTAGAAAATCATACGCTTCTGAGGACAGCTTGGATATTATCAGGAGTCGCCACTGCAGTAATTCCAACTTGTTTACTTCAGTATTTCCCCAGATTCATCTCTAGTGATTCACCTCATGGGTTAACTGGAGATATGCTTTTTAAAATTCAGAACATGAGCCGAAAATGTGGTCGGTACACAAAAATGTCAAAGGTAAATTTTTTAAGCAAAATTACATTAGACAAATTAACGCAAACAAGCAATGCTTTCAAATCATCAACGTTGCATCGCTAATCAACACAAAATAAAGCTGTTAATTATCAAGAAATTAAATCACAGCTGCCTGAAAAAAAAAAATAACACCGAGAAGAATGAGAGTGAGATTTTAGAGTCATCAGAATCGTTGTGTGCTGCAGAAATGCTGTGTTACATAAACAGGCCACAATTAGAGAGAATTATTATAACCTGCTGTGTGCCATCATCGCTCAAATGGAGGAAACCCAATAATATTGGAATAGAGGCCAGTTAGGCAATAATCAAATTTGTGCCCTGCAGCCCTGCTAGTTCAAAAGGACATTCATCCAATAGAAAGACAGTGCCTGGCCAATTATAGGTAATTTCTTTTTGATTAACGGCCTGAAGACAGTGGAGCGATGACGCACAACGTTCAACCACAAAGAAACTCACTGGATTTTTTATTTTTTTTTAATTCAAAGACAGGAGCTGCATGCAGTCTGAATGCAATGCCAAGACATTTCAGGATAACTCCTAAAAATAACTGCAAACCATGACATTAAAAAACACTCTCACGTAAGACAGGTTAAGCAAGTGTGTGTGTGTGTGTGTGTGTGTGTGCTTCCTTTATGCTAAAGCTAAAGAGCAAAATATGGAGGGGGAGGGGGTAAAAAGAAATGTAAAATGCTTGCAGATGAATATTAGACTGAGTTGCTGGTTTATTCCTGAATTTGTAAAATATTGCAAAAAAAAAAGACAATAATAAAATATTTGTGTTTTCATTTATGTAACCTTCGTTCTTGTGTAGGTTTACTAAAACATACCGTTATAGGAAAATAATCAACAGCACAATAGCATGATGCAACCAACACCAAGTGGAGTGGAGTCACTGTTCCCATCGCAATTAAAAAACACATCGCAAAGTGTTCTATTCCTCTTATACCTCAGCAATTCACCAACATGAACAATTTATAACCAGAATGTCAAGGATGTAGGAGCTCATCTGACCTGCCATCGAAACAACCATGACGACCAAAACATTAAACAGAACTGAAATGTGACGATGTGAAAGAGGACCAACCTCCATGACAAATTGTTTGCAACAGGAAAATCAACAAAGGACTAAATTTTGTTCCCCGAGGGAAGATCGACCCAAAACATCAATCAGAACTGAATTCACAAGAAAAATGATGGATACAATTCTAGTCAGAAGTAAATGTGTTAAATCCTCACTCCACAGCTAGCTAAACTGCAGCTTCAGATTCAGCAAACTGCAGACAGTGTGGGAGCATTGGCTAAAGACATTGAATTTTCACACAAAGCCATTCAGAGCAACTCGGCCAAGTTTGATACCTTACAGGCTATGATGAGAGCTAACAAGCTAATGATCTTCAGCATCAGGTGAGGGAACTCACCTCAAAGATGACTCAGATGGAGGACCATAGCTGGAGGTCCAACATGAGGCTGGTGGGGCTAAAGGAAGGTGTGGAAGGATCGGACGTGATTGGTTTTCTCAGTACAAACCTGAAAAAGTGGATTCCTTCACTGGGAGATCGGGTTATCAGCATAGAGAGAGCTCATGTACTTTACAGTAACGTTAATGTTACAGAAAGGGGTGCTAACCACCCCGCACTCTGATTTGAAACTTCTAGACTACTCTGATCGACAGCCAATTTTGAAAGGAGCTAGGACCCAGTCTGTTAAGCATAACGGATGGAGTTTGCTGTTCTTCCCCGACTACAGCGGAGAAACTATGAGGAAAAGGAGGGATTTTGCCCTGGTCCACAAGAAGATGACTTCACTTGGACTCCAGCCATTCCTGCTCTACCCGGCCCGCCTGAAGATCACCTACCAGGGGTGGACCATGGACTTTGGGACCCCACACGAGGCAGAGGACTTTCTCCAGAACACCTTTCGGTCACCACCTGCCCCACGATGCCTGGATTTCACCGCTCTGGCCCTGGAGCCGGACAACAACGAGATGGATACCTGTTCACTGCTGCCGTGAGTTATTGTCCACAGCTGGACGAACTCTCTATATTAGGCTGTCCCCGGCTCACTGTAGCCCATTGACTTTTCACTCACTTATAATAATAATACATTTTATTTATAAGCACCTTTCAAGGTACCCAAGGACACTGAACAGTAAGAAAAAACAATAAAAGCAAAACAATAAGAACAACAATAATAAAAATCATGAGAAATCAATAATAATAATAACGTTATTAAAAATCAGAGAGAAAAGGCCAAGCTAAAAAGATGTTTTTAGCTGCTTTTTGAAAGTGGACAGTGTTGAGCATTGGTGCAACGCTAGTGGCAGGGCATTCCACAGCTTAGGGCCATTAACACTGAAAGCCCAGTCACCCATAGAACAGAGCCGAGTATAAGGGACTACTAATAGGTGGACATCTGTGGAACGAAGAGGTTGTTAGGACTGGGACTGTTTTGGCCTCTAGAGGCCGCTGTTATGTTTATCTTGTCATGTTTGTTTTGGCCTCTAGAGGCCGCCACTGTGTTTTGTGTTTGTCTTGATTGCCTGTTTCCTGCCCCGCCCTGTTCCTTAATTAGTTTGTGTATAAATATATCTGTGAAGATACTCAGTCGTCCAGGTACATAGTAATCTGTGGTTGGTAGAAGAGAGCAACTGGACTTGCTTGAAAAGTCTTGAAGACGTTTTGCCTCTCGTCCGAAAGGCATCCTCAGTTCTGTCTGTCTAATAGGGAGTATCAAGTATTTATCCTCTCATGGATCATCATAGAATCCGAATCAGAATGCTGATGGCTGCATTGAAGGTGGCTGATAGATGTCATAGACACCCACCTCTGTTCAGTGATGGTCGTTATGAGAGGACTTCCAGAAAACTGGCAGACATCTTAGCCAGAGAGGATCGTTCATTTTTGTCAACCTGGAACGACCATCACTGAACAGAGGTGGGTGTCTATGACCTCTATCAGCCACCTTCAATGCAGCCATCAGCATTCTGATTCAGATTCTATTATGATCCATGAGAGGATAAATACTTGATACTCCCTATTAGACAGACAGAACTGAGGATGCCTTTCGGACGAGAGGCGAAATGTCTTCAAGACTTTTCAAGCAAGTCCAGTTGCTCTCTTCTACCAACCACAGATTTGTGTATAAATATCCCTCTGTTTGTTCCCTTGTCACGGAGTCTTTATGCTATGCTGTCTTGTGCTAGTTTCCTCTGTCTCACGTATCTTGCCTGTGCCCTTGTGTTTTTGATATTTTTTGCTTTCTTTGGACTTTGTACCTTTTTTGATCTTCTGAGCGTTTTGCATTTTTGCCTTTTCCTTTTTGGACTTTGAACTTTTGGATATTTTATTTTTCCCTTTGTCTTCCCACTGTTGGATTATACTTTTTTTTTTTTTGCCCTGGATTGTATATAGTATAAATAAACTGTTTTTGCTACTTTCTACTTTCGCCTCATGGCTCTGCACTTGAGTCATTCCCCTTGTGGCTTAGTGGGGGTTTGCTGGATCATTACACCAGTGACCCGGGTTCGATTCCCAGCAAAACCCTAACAGAAAGACTCCGTCATGACCGACTCAGTAGAGGCTTCTTCAACTGTCTACCCGGCTAACCTTCAGGGAATTATGGCCGCTTTTACACACTTCGGAGCTACCATGGACACTCATAGACGAACTCTTGCAAGCCAACGTGAGACCCTTGCTCGCCACGAGGTACTGCTTCAGCAGATTGGGAAAACCCTGGCACAACTGACTTCTCTACCCCCATCTCCTCCGCCTGATTCTGCTCCTGCTCCACCATCCGCTCCTGCTCCAGTGCCTCCTGCCAGGCTGCCTCCTCCACCTCGTGAACCCAGCCTTCCTGCACCACAGAGGTATGATGGCAAGCACAGTGAGTGCCGGGAGTTCCTTACCCAGTGCCAACTCACCTTTGAGCTTCAGCCTACCACCTACACTACGGATCGCCGCACGATTGCCTTTGTGATAACCTTGTTAGCTGGTAAGGCGCGAGCTTAGGCCACAGCTATCTGGCAGAGACAGGGACCCGAGTGCTCTGATTTCCAGCTGTTTACTGAGGAGATGCTTCGTGTCTTCGATCAAGCAGACATCAGTAAAGACGCAGACAGAAAGCTCATGTCCATCTGGCAAGGAGGAAGCGTCGCAGACTACGCCATCTCGTTCCAGACGCTCGCAGCAGTAAGTGGATGGAACGAGACTGCCCTGGTGTCAGCCTTCCACCATGGTCTGTCTGACCCCATCAAAGACGGTCTGGCTTCTATCGGATGCCCAAGTGACCTCGAAACTCTGATCTCACATTCTACTCGTCTTGACAACAGGATTAGAGAGCGCTGCCAAGTCTTGAGCCTCCCTGGCCTCACTGCCTCTACATGGAACCCGTCTACCTCCTCCAGTGACTATCCAGAGCCCATGCAAGTTGGCCGTACTCATCTCTCCGCAGCTGAGAGGGAGCGCAGAAGGAGGGACAAGTGCTGCATCTACTGTGGCAAGCCTGGCCATTTCCGAGCATCATGTCCCGAGCTCTCGGGAAAAGGACCGCCCTGTCCAGCCGAGGGAGGGTTGTGACGGGGCCTACCCTCTCTCCTGAACTCCCTGGCCAAGGAGTCTACATCCCGGTCTCCATCTCCTGGGGTGAGTCCGTCCACTCTTGTCAGGCCTTGTTAGACTCCGGGGCAGCTGGAAACTTTATGGATGTTCACTTTGCCCAAAGTATCAATGTCCCGACTGCACCTCTTGAAGTCCCACTGTCTGTGTCTGCCCTGGATGGCCAAGCCTTAGGTGACGGTAGAGTCACCCAAGTAACTTCTCCAGTCTTCCTCCAGTCTCAAGGTCATAAGGAAGAAATATCCCTGCACCTGATTCCTTCACCAGAGTTCCCAGTTATTCTAGGTCTTCCTTGGCTTACCCGCCACAACCCTCATATAGACTGGGTCACTAGCCAGGTTGTGGAGTGGGGTCCTGCTTGCTATGCCTCTTGTCTGCTCTCTAGCTCTCCTGTGTCTCCTGCCGAGCCTCTTGATCTCAGAGTTATCTCAAGTTCCCACAGAGTACTGGGATCTCAAGGAAGTTTTCAGCAAGAGCAGGGCCGCCGTTCTTCCTCTGTACCGTGCCTACGACTGTGCCATCGACTTGCTCCCTGGGACTACCCTCCTCGTGGCAGACTGTTTTCCCTCTCTCAGCCAGAACGCAAGGCCATGGAGGAGTACATCAAGGACGCCTTGGCCTCTGGGTTCATTCGACCCTCCACCTCACCCGCTGGTGCCGGCTTCTTCTTTGTCGGCAAGAAGGATGGGGGGCTCCAGCCGTGTATTGATTACAGGGGTCTGAACAAGATCACTGTACACAACCGCTATCCCCTTCCGCTGATGTCCAAAGTGTTCGATCTGCTCCAAGGCGCCACTGTCTTCACCAAACTGGACTTACGGAACGCATACCACCTCATCCGTATCCGACAGGGAGACGAGTGGAAGACTGCCTTTAACACCCCGTCTGGGCACTACGAGTACCAGGTGATGCCCTTTGGACTCACCAACACACCAACTGTTTTTCAGGCCCTAATCAACGACGTCTTGAGGGACATGATTAACCAGTACGTTTTTGTCTACCTCGATGACATCCTAATCTTCTCCAAGACCGTGCAGGAGCCCGCCACCATGTCCGCCAGGTTCTCCAGAGGCTGCTACAGAACAATCTGTTCGCTAAGGCCCAGAAATGCGAATTTCATGTTCCCGAGGTCTCCTTTCTGGGTTTTATTGTACGGATGGGCCAACTCCAGATGGATCCAGCCAAGACCCTGGCCGTCCGGGACTGGCCCACCCCCAAGTCCGTCAAAGAGGTTCAGCGGTTCTTAGGATTTGCTAACTTCTACTGCAAGTTTATCAGGAACTTCAGTTCTGTAGCAGCACCCATATCGGACCTCACCAAAGGGACCGGTGGATCGTATGTCTGGTCTCCTCAGGTGGAAAAGGCGTTTAAAGACCTCAAACACCGCTTCTGCACGGCACCCATTCTGGTCCTCCCGGACCCTTCGCAACCCTTCATCATCGAGGTGGATGCCTCGGACAGTGGCGTTGGCGCGGTCCTCTCTCAATGCTCGGAAGGAAGGTTGCACACCTGCGCATACTTCTCCCACTGCCTGAGTTCTGCGGAGTCCTGGTATGACGTGGGGGGATCGAGAACTGCTAGCAGTTAAACTGGCCCTTGAGGAGTGGAGGGAGCGCAACATCCATTTTTGGTCTGGACGGACCACAAAAACCTGGAGTACCTCCAGCAAGCAAAGAGACTCAATCCACGACAGGCTAGGTGGGCCTTGTTTTTCAGTCGGTTTGACTTTACCGTGGGTGGTAGAAATGGGCAACTGGACTTGCTTGAAAATTCTTGAAAACGTTTCACCTCTCGTCCAAAAGGCTTCCTGAGTTCTGTCTGACTAATAGGGAGTATCAGATATTTATCTTCTCCTGGATCAGAATCAGAATTCTGATGACCAGCTCATCTAAGGTGTCATTGAGGCATCATGTTGGTGTGGGTCACTGGAGAATGAAACTCACCACAGATCAGATTTGCACCTTGCTTGACCTCTGCCTGACTACCACTTATTTCCAGTTTAATGAAAGTTTCTACAGACAGAAGCATGGATGCGCCATGGGATCACCAGTGTCCCCTATTGTGGCCAATTTATACATGGAGGAAGTGGAACATATAGCTTTGACCACTTTTGCCGGAGTTGCTCCCAGCCATTGTTTTAGATACGTGGATGATACCTGGGTTAAAATCAAAATCCATGAGTTGGAAGCTTTCTCGAATCACATCAATGCAGTGGATAGCAACATCAATTTCACTCGGGAGGATGCCAGTGGGAATAATCTAGCCTTGGATTGTGATGTACACATTAGACAAGACAGAAGCCTTAGTATCGAGGTCTACCTGAAACCCACACACACAGACCAGTACCTACTTTTCGACTCTCACCACCCACTGGAACATAAATTGGGGGTCATTAGGACCTTGCAACACAGGGCTCAGAACATTCCTACAACATTAGAGGGAAAAGAGAAGGAGCAGAATCATATCAAGAAAGCACTTCAGAATTGCAGTTATCCCAACTGGGCTTTCCTAAAGAGCATAAAAAGGAACATAACTGACAAGGATGATAACAGGAACAAACGCAAGAACATTGTCATTCCCTACATTTCTGGTCTATCCGAGAAACTCAGGAGGATCTTCTACAAACACAACATTCCGGTACATTTCAGACCCAGGAATACCCTGAAGCAGAAACTGGCCCACCCTAAGGACAGAATACCCAGACACAAACAGGACAACATAGTGTATGCAATTCAGTGCAGTGATGATTGCACGGATTCGTATATTGGGGAGACGAAACAACCGCTATACAGGCGCTTGGCCCAACACAGGAGAGCCAGCTCCTCAGGCCAGGACTCGGCTGTCTACGTTCATCTTAACAACAAAGGACACTCATTTCAGGATTGTAACGTATGCATTTTAGCCAGAGAGGATTGTTGGTATGAGCGAGGAGTTAAAGAAGCCATTTTTGTCAACCTGGAATGGCCATCACTGAACAGAGGTGGGGGTCTAAGACATCATTTGTCAAACATCTACAAGGCGGTCTTGGACACTCTTCCCAGACGGCTGGGTGTACGCCAGGACCCAGCTGTTTTCGGTGACTCACAGGAGGACAGAGAGAGTCAGATTGCCATTGATCACCCTAACGGGCAATCCTTTGATCACCCTAATGACTCGCCATTCACACCCAGCCTCCAGTGACCCACACCAACATGATGCCTCAATGACACCTTAGATGAGCTGGTCATCAGAATTCTGATTCTGATCCAGGAGAAGATAAATATCTGATACTCCCTATTAGTCAGACAGAACTCAGGAAGCCTTTTGGACGAGAGGTGAAATGTTTTCAAGAATTTTCAAGCAAGTCCAGTTGCCCATTTCTACCACCCACAGTTTACTATGACCTGGATGATTGAGAATCTTTACAGACATGTTTGACTTTACCCTATCATACCGCCCCGGCTCCAAAAACACCAAACCTGACGCGCTTTCCAGGCTGTTCGCTCCCACCAACAGGGAGAGCGAAGTTGGGCCTATTATCCCTGTGTCCCGGATTGTGGCCCCTGTCCACTGGGGTATTGAGGAGGCCGTCTGACGAGCCCAACGCCAGGACCCCGGTCCTGGGACGGGGCCACCGGGCCTCTTGTACGTCCCACATCAAGCCGGGGCCAAGGTTCTCCAGTGGGGTCACTCGTCCCCTCTCACCGCCCACCCGGGAGCTCGAAGGACCCTGGACTTCCTGAGAAGACACTTCTGGTGGCCAAGCATGCAGAAGGAAGTGAGGTCATTCGTCCTTTCCTGCGAGGTGTGCACCAGAAGCAAGAACCCACGACAGCATCCCCAGGGCCTCCTGCATCCGCTGACCATTCCCCGGCGTCCCTGGTCCCACATGGCAGTCGACTTCATCACGGGTCTCCCTGAGTCTCAAGGCAACACTGTCATTTTGGTCATAGTGGACAGATTCTCCAAGGCCTGCCACTTTATACCACTGTGCAAGCTCCCTTCTGCCCTTGAAACTGCTAAACTTATGTTCAATCACGTCTTCCGAGTCTTTGGTCTCCCACAGGATATTGTCTCTGACCGGGGGCCCCAGTTCTCCTCCCGAGTGTGGCACGGGTTTTGCAAGCTCATCGGAGCCACTGCCAGCCTCTCCTCTGGGTTTCACCCACAGTCCAATGGCCAGACGGAGAGGCTCAACCAGGACCTGGAAACCACCCTGCGAGGCCTGGCTATGGATAACCCGACTTCGTGGAGCACCTGGCTGCCATGGGCAGAGTACGCCCACAACACCCTGCAGTCATCGGCTACCAAGCTGTCGCCGTTCCAGTGCCAATTCGGGTTCCAGCCACCTCTGTTCCCAGACCAGGAGGAGGACGCGAGGGTGCCTTCGGTCAACCAATATGTGAGACGGTGTCGCAAGACCTGGAGCAAGGTCAGGAGGACCCTCATCCAGACCTCCAGAACCAACCAGACTCAGGCCAACCGCCATAGAAGACCTGCCCACGCTTTCCGCCCTGGGCAGCGGGTTTGGCTGTCCACCAAGGACCTTCTGCTGCGGGTGGAGAACTGCAAGCTTGCTCCTCGCTACATTGGCCCCTTCAAAGTGGTGCGCAGGGTGAACCCTGTCGCTTACCGGCTCCAGTTGCCCCGGACTCTGAGGATCAACCCCACATTCCATGTTTCCCTGTTGCGGCCCGTACTGACGTCCACGTATGCCCCTGCCCCTAGGAACCCCCCACCCCCCCGCATCTTCCAGGGTCAGACTGTGTTCACTGTTCATCACCTGCTTGACTCCCGCTGGGTCCGCGGCGGGCTTCAATATCTGGTAGACTGGGAGGGCTATGGCCCTGAGGAACGCTGTTGGGTCCCCGCCCGGGATATTTTAGATAAAGGACTTTGTCGGGACTTCCATTTGGCCCATCCGGATCGCCCTGGGAACATCAGGAGATGCTCCTGGGGGGGGGTCCTGTTAGGACTGGGACTGTTTTGGCCTCTAGAGGCCGCTGTTATGTTTATCTTGTCATGTTTGTTTTGGCCTCTAGAGGCCACCACTGTTTTGTGTTTGTCTTGATTGCCTGTTTCCTGCCCCGCCCTGTTCCTTAATTAGTTTGTGTATAAATACCCCTCTGTTTGTTCCCTTGTCATGGAGTCTTTATGCTATGCTGTCTTGTGTCTTGTGTGACTTCCTGCTTCCTGAGTTGTTCGCGCCGAGTCCTTTTTCCTGCGAGTGCCGGCATTAATTACGAATCCTTTTTTAACTTTTTTTCTACAAATAAATTTCCAGTATCCTCTTCATTTTTATTGTACTTTCGCTTTCCTTTTTCCGTTTTTATTTCCTGGTTTTTTCTCGTTCTTTTTTCGGAAGAACACCGAGACTGGAAGCTTTCTTTTTCTCTCCTCCTGTGTAAAGACCACAAGCGGAGGCCATCCACATTTGATCTGCTTTAATATCAACAGATCTTCATTTAAGGGTACGTGAATCTTTTCATCATGGCACACCTTCAGCCTGTTCAGTGTGCTGAGTGCAGGATGTTTAGTCATTCTTCCTCCGCCACTAGCGATAGCTTTATTAGCTTTACTTGTGATAAGTGCAGATTAGTTAGCGCTCTGACGGAGAAGATTACAGTGCTAGAAGTGCGTGTCCAGGCTTTAGAGCAGGTTAGTGAGCGTGAGAACAGTGTAGTTTCTGTTAGGGAAAGTCTGGACACCCTAGGTGGAGTTAGCAATCCCCCAACTCCGGCATTAGAGCCCTTACAGTGGGGCAAATGGGTGACGGCTCAGCGGCATAAGCGTAGAGCCAAAGCTACCGCTGAGGCTCGCCCACGGGAGCACCACTCCTCTCCGTGTCACGTGCCGAACAGGTTTGCTCTCCTTAGTGATGCACCCACTGAGAAACCTGAAAGAGCTCTGGTTATAGGGGACTCTATCATACGGCACGTAAAATTAGCTCAGCCTTTAGGGGCACCAGCAGCTTTAGTCAGGTGTATACCGGGAGCCAGGGCGCCGGACATAGCAGGTAATCTTAGGGTCCTAGGCAAGCACAGGTTCTCAAAGATAGTTATCCATGCAGGAGCTAATGATATACGCCTTCGTCAGTCTGAGGTTACTAAGAGTAACTTTGTAGAGGTGTTTAAATTAGCGAAGGCGATGTCCGATGCTGTAGTATGCTCTGGCCCCATCCCAATGTGGCGTGGCGATGTAGCTTACAGCAGGTTATGGTCGCTGAACTGCTGGCTGTCCAGGTGGTGCTCTGAAAACAGTGTGGGCTTTATAGATAATTGGGCTAATTTTGAGGGCACTGCTGGCCTGTTAGGGCGGGATGGTATCCATCCCACTCGGGAAGGTGCTGCTCTCATTTCCTGCAGCATAGGTCATAGTCTCAGAACAGGCCTAGTTAATTTCTGACAATCCAGAGCCAAGGCCAGGGAGCAGACGAACAGGCTAAACTGACTGTTTGCTAGCTGCACAGAGTCGTCACTCAGGGCCCACTACATCGAGACTGTGTCCGTTCCCCGAGCTCAACAAAAAGGTAGAAATTTTCAGAGAGTTTGTTCCAGTAACCTAATCAATATAAAATTAGATCATACTGACTGTACAGCTGCTGCCAGCACCTTTGATCTAAAGGTGGGGCTATTAAATATTAGATCTCTTACATCTAAAGTGCTAATGGTTAATGAACTCATTACTGATCAGGAGTTTAATGTACTGTGTTTAACAGAAACGTGGATTAAGCCAAATGAATATATAGCATTAAATGAAGCGAGTCCTCCTGGATACAGTTATATACACCAGCCTCGTCTAACTGGCAGAGGAGGAGGCATCGCGGTTATTTATAACGATTATCTAGGTGTAACACACAAACCTGGTTATAAATTTAATACATTTGAAGTTCTTCATACTCATATAATGTATGTAGCCTCGAAAAATAAGTCTACCCAGTTCATTCCATTGCTTATTATTTACAGGCCCCCGGGGCCATATTCTGAGTTTCTTTCTGAATTTGCAGATTTTATCTCAGATCTGGTTATTTCCTTAGACAAAGCTTTAGTTGTCGGAGATTTTAATATTCACTTCGATAACCCAGAAGACCCTTTAAAAACAGCGTTTGTGTCCATCTTAGACTCAGTCGGGATTAAGCAGAATGTCATAGGACCGACCCATAATGGTGGTCACACCCTTGATCTAATACTAACATTCAGATTAAACGTAGATAATATAGTCATAACTTCAGACTGTGGAAGTATCTCAGATCATTGTCTCATCTCATTCAAGATATGTCTGAGTAATAATATATGCACCTCACCACGCTACTGTATTAAACGTACTTTCACGTCAACTACTGCACAGAGCTTTATAAATGATCTCCCAGAGCTGTCAACTTTGATTGGGTCACTGTCAGCCCCTGCAGAACTTGATCAGGCAACTGAATGCTTAGAGTCAACATTCCGCCATACTTTAGATAATGTAGCTCCTCTAAAAAGGAAAATGGTCAAAGACAAAAAATTAGCACCCTGGTATAATGATGACATTCGCACATTAAAACAGACCACTCGAAAATTGGAACGTAAATGGCGTCAAACAAAATTGGTAGTGTTCAAATTAGCTTGGAAGGAGAGCTTCCTGAAGTATAGAAAAGCTCTTAGTGCTGCGAGATCAACATATTTCTCCTCCCTAATAGAAGATAAGGGCAATTCCATGTAAATGTCAACTTCACAGGAGATCCCAAATTTCAAACTAAATAAATAAACAAATAAATAAATACATACATAAATAAATATTTTGATCACCTAATATGTCACTGTCAGTCTTTCTTTCTTATAATGTAAAACCCAAGCTAAAATCAACTTTGATCATGTACAATTCTATATTATTGCCACAAGCCACAGAAATGTATGCTAAAATCCACAAAACAGCAAAACAATAGCCATCCTAAATATTATTTAAGAACTTTGATAGTTTTAGCTGATATTTAGAGAGTTTTTCAAAGGGTTATGGTGGTTAAATTGGTGATTTTTCTAAACTTATGCCATGTCTATTTCAGATGCGTCACATCCATAACGGAATTTCGTCACATCCATAACGCTGACTTTTCCTTCCGAAACTCTGCATGAAATACAAAATATTTTAAACAGAGATTTTTTAATATTCACCTTGGACCCCTCTATCAAATGGATATCTCCATTTCGACATTAGGTTTACAATTTCACAGAGTTTGATAAAAATGTACAGTCACCCAAGAAAAGTGATACTTTTTCTGTCACATCCATAACGCATCTTTTATTGGCATTTCCTGGCATGCCCTAGATGTACTATGGGAATTGTTCTTGTTCGATCACTTCTCCAGTATGGTACAGCCTTAAAATATGCAACACCTGTTTAAATACTGGGAGACAATAAAACATGCACTGGGTCATTTGTTGCCATTTTGAGTTCAAGTGTCACATCCATAACGCTGGAATTGCTCATAACAAAAATAATCCTAGATTCATATTTAATACTGTAGCAAAATTAACCAGGAATAAGTCCACTATCAACACATGCACACCTGCAGTATGTAGTAGCAATGACTTCATGAATTTTTTTAATGACAAAATTGAGAATATCCGACAAAAAAATTCAAACTACTAATTTAAGGTTAGACAATGAAAGTAACCTTGTAGTTAACAATATAACTGTATCAAATCATCAGTTAGAATGTTTTACTCCCCTAAAAGAAACTGAATTACTTTCATTAATCTCTACATCAAAAGCCTCAACTTGCGTACTAGATCCCTTACCGACACATCTATTCAAACAGATAATGCCTGGAGTAATTGAACCGCTTCTAAAAATAATAAATTCTTCTCTTATGATTGGCTATGTACCCAAATCCTTTAAACTAGCAGTTATCAAACCCCTGATTAAAAAACCTGACCTTGATCCCTGTCAGCTGTCCAATTATCGGCCAATATCAAACCTCCCCTTTATCTCCAAGATCCTTGAAAAAGCTGTGGCACAACAGTTATGCTCATATTTACATAGGAATAACATCCATGAAATGTATCAGTCAGGATTTAGACCTCATCATAGCACAGAGACAGCACTGGTTAAAGTAGTAAACGACCTACTGTTGGCGTCTGATCAGGGCTGTGTCTCGCTACTTGTGTTGCTTGACCTTAGTGCAGCATTTGATACCATTGATCATTCCATTCTTCTGGATAGACTAGAAAATGTTGTGGGAGTTAAGGGAATGGCCCTCTCCTGGCTCAGGTCTTATCTAACTGATCGTTATCAGTATGTTGATATAAATGGTGATATTTCTAGACGTACCGAGGTAAAGTTTGGTGTGCCACAAGGTTCTGTCTTGGGTCCACTGCTTTTTTCTCTATATATGCTACCTCTGGGCGATATTATTCGTAAACGTATTAGTTTCCACTGTTATGCTGATGACACACAGTTGTATGTCTCTGCAAAACCTGATGAGAGACACCAGCTTAATAGAATTGAGGAATGTGTTAAGGACATTAGACACTGGATGCTTATTAATTTCCTTCTGCTTAACTCTGACAAGACTGAAGTACTTGTGCTAGGACCACATACAGCTAGAAGTAAGTTTTCTGATTACACAGTGACTCTGGATGGCCTTTCTGTTTCTTCACGTGCAGCAGTAAAAGACCTCGGAGTGATTATTGACCCCAGTCTTTCATTCGAAACTCACATTGATAACATCACCCGGATAGCTTTCTTTCATCTCAGAAATATTGCAAAGATAAGAAATTTAATGTCATTGCATGATGCAGAAAAACTAGTCCATGCTTTTGTTACCTCCCGGTTGGATTATTGTAATGCTTTACTGTCTGGATGTTCCAATAAGTGCATAAACAAGCTCCAGTTAGTTCAAAATGCAGCAGCAAGAGTACTTACTAGAACTAGAAAATATGACCACATCACGCCTGTCTTATCCACACTGCATTGGCTCCCAATCAAATTTCGTATTGATTGATTATAAAATACTACTATTGACCTTTAAAGCACTAAATGGTCTCGCACCACAGTACCTGAGTGAACTTCTGCTCCTCTATGACCCGCCACGCCTACTTAGATCAAAAGGTGCAGGCTATCTGCTGGTACCTCGTATAGTGAAGGCTACATCAGGGGGCAGAGCCTTTTCTTACAAAGCCCCACAGTTATGGAACAGCCTTCCAAGTAATGTTCGGGAATCAGACACAGTCTCAGCATTTAAGTCTAGGCTGAAAACATACCTGTTTAGTCAAGCCTTTTGTTAATGGTGTTTATGAGGTAAAGGAGTAGATCTGGAGGGTCCTCAGACATAGAGTGTTTTGGTAAACTGGGATGTATGGATGCTGTCAGTCCCCACTCGCTTGCTCACTCGAGTTTGTTGACTGTGTAGTGGCTGGCTGCTTTATGTCCCGGGGCTCCCTCATGCCTGTGTTACCTTCTGGCTCTCTCCTTTTAGTTATGCTGTCATAGTTAGTTGCCAGAGTCCCTGCTTGTACTCGGTGCAATATGTATACTGCTCCTACTTATTCAGGTGACATTGGGCATATCTAACAACCTGTGCTTTCTTTCCCTCGCCCCCACCCCAAATCTGTCCCTCTGAGTTACATGGAGTCAACAGGAAATCTTTTGGTGGAGAGGGTGGAGATCTCGACTGGCTATAGTAGCCTGCAGGGAATCGGCCGTCAGACATTCTGTCGCATGTCCCAGACCCGGTGAAATGTAACCAGAGGCGATTCTAGGGTCTGGTGGGGCCCCAAGCAGAAATCCCCCCCCATCCCACCCCACACAACAGAAATTCACTAGGACAAACTCTTTATTTTAATAAAACATCAACAAATTCTAAGCAATATAGTTTTTTTATTTCACAAGTTACAAATTGTGAAGTTACGAACACATGCAGTTCAATAAATCAACAACAAATTGTGAACAGTAATGTTTTTTTATTTCACACGCTACAAAAAGTGAAGTTACAAAAAGTTACAAATAAATGTCAGCATTTTCATAAATGTTTCATAAAAACAACAATTTGTGAGCAGCGTTTTCTATATTTCTTAAGTTACTGTAAGTTTCTGTTCATTTTAACAGACAGTGCAAGGTAATTGCCATGTAGTACAGTCATTAAAATCAACAAAAGAAAAGTATGGCCATGCTAACGCGAGTGAAACTAGACTAGCACCATTATATAGCACTACATCATTCATTATTATTTCGACTGACTTACCACTGTCTTGCTTTCTTCTCTCCTCTTCCTCTTTTTTTCTTTTTTCTTTTTACATTCCCGGGTGGATAGCTCCTCTTCATTTTCTTCTTGACGTCGTAATTAGAAGAATAGCTGGTTTATGTACGACAGGCACAATTTTCTATTTGCAGGTTAATACGCGCAATGACTCTTCAAAACGCAAGTGTCAAATCTCGACTCTCTTTCGCCACCTAGTGGATCAGGGGCCCCAAGCAGCTGCCTGCCTTGACTGGTGACAAGATGCGCCTCTGAATGTAACTGAATTGTCTTGGCCAGCCCTAAGGGTCCCATCTGCATCTCATCATTGCTGAGGAGTGTGCTCCCATCACCCAATCAAGCATCCAGCCAGAGCAGGTCATGATATTTTTTACCATATTAACATGCCATTGTTGTGTGTTATGCCTGATGTAAAGACTCTCGTCTCTGCGAGCCTACCACACAGATTTAATACTTGTCATTTTTCGGGCATACCTAACAACCTGTGTTTTCTTTCTCTCTCTCTCTCCCCCCCAATCTGTCCCTCTGAGTTACATGTTGATCCTGGGATTGAGATGCTGGCCTCTTCTGCCCCTTGGACCTGCTTGATCCATCTTGGTGCCCTGTGTCTGGTCGGAGTTTTATCGCACCGCTCCTGTGAAGGATGGCCCCATGAGGACAGTTGAGGGTTATACCTGTTAAAACTGTTAATATTATAGTCAGGCTGTCTGTTGTTGCCCAAATGAGGATGGGTTCCCTTTTGAGTCTGGTTCCTCTCGAGGTTTCTTCCTCATGTCGTCTGAGGGAGTTTTTCCTTGCCACCGTCGCCACAGGCTTGCTCATTGGGGATAGATTAGGGATAAAATTAGCTCATGTTTTAAGTCGTTCAAATTCTGTAAAGCTGCTTTGCGACAATGTTTGTTAAAAGCGCTATACAAATAAACTTGATTTGATTTGTGCTAGTTTCCTCTGTCTCACGTATTTTGCCTGTGCCCTTGTGTTTTTGATATTTTTTGCTTTCTTTGGACTTTGTACCTTTTTTGATGATCTGAGTGTTTTGCATTTTTGCCTTTTCCTTTTTGGACTTTGAACTTTTGGATATTTTATTTTTCCCTTTGTCTTCCCACTGTTGGATTATACTTTTTTTTGCCCTGGATTGTATATAGTATAAATAAACTGTTTTTGCTACTTTCTACTTTCGCCTCATGCCTCTGCACTTGAGTCATTCCCCTGGTGGCCTAGTGAGGGTTTGCTGGATCATTATACCAGCGACCCGGGTTCGATTCCCAGCAAAACCCTAACAGAGGTAGCTGATATGGAATTAGGAGATCTGATAAATAGGGAGGGGCCAGGTTATATAGGGATTTGTAGACAAGCAGGATAATTTTGTACTGGATGCGGTATTTGACTGGGAGCCAATGCAGGTTGTAGAGAATAGGAGTAATATGATCCCAGGGCCTGGTGTGAGTGAGTACCCTAGCAGCTGAATTTTGGACATATTGCAGCCTACCATATTTAATTGCTTGGTTAATTGAGTAGGGCATTGCAGTAGTCCAGTCTTGAGGTGATAAAAGCATGTATAAGCATTTCAGCTGCAGTTAAAGAGGGATGAAGTTTGGAGAAACTTTTCAGGTGAAAGAAAGCTGTTTTAGTAATATTTTTAATGTGTGAGTCAAAAGAGAGAGTAGAGTCCAGAATAACACCCAAATTTCTTACTTCAACAGTTTGTTTGTTTTCGTTTATTGCCAGTTAAGCAGCTGTGGCTATTTCATGGCAAATACAGGTAATAAATTTAACTTGACATATTAAAACCAACAATCAAATAAATAAATACATTAAGTTTGTTCACATTAATACACTTTAAAAAGTTTAAAACCTTTAAAGGTGGGACCTTATTAAAAATATCAAATATAGTATCTTCTTTAAAAAATTTGTCTTTTTACTCTAAGGGCAGAGCAAGATAAAATATGCTTAACTGATAAGAGACTACCACAAAGATCACAAAGGGGGGGTTCACCTCCAGTTAATAAAAAACCATGGGTGAGTCTAGAATGTCCAATTCTACACCTTGTGTACACAACTTGATCATGTCTGCATGAAAATGACTGGGTTATCACTTGTTTCATATATGTCATGTAGCTCATTTCCAGCACATTCATCCCATTCGGCTTGCCATATATCACTTATGTAAGAACAAAGCACAGGTTTAATGTCAGAGACAGGGATTTGGCATTGAAAAATGTCTTCATTCAGGGCTCCTTTAGCAGCACTGTCTGCCTTTTCATTACCACTCAGGCCCATGTGACCAGGGACCCAGCAAAAAATAATGTCCATGTTAAGTTTAGTTAGGTGATCCACTTTTTCAAGTATTTTGGTAATCAGGGGGTGATCAGTCTTTAAAAACTCCAATGCCTGAAGGCATGACCTAGAGTCTGTGCAAATTAAAGATTTTTGTTGATTGGACTCTTCTATGTATTCAAGAGCAAGGCTTGGGCTTTGGCTGTAAAAATAGAGCACAGGTTTGGGATGCGTATTCCACGCTGGTTAGAAGCGACTACCATTGCTGATGACACACAAGTATCCGTTTTTGAGCCATCAGTATAGATTGGGATGTGCAAAGGGAAGCGCTGTCTTACATCAAGGAAACAACTCTGGTACTCATTTGGATGTATGCTAGATTTCTTTCTGTGACTTAGGTCCTGCACAATTACAGGTTGTCTCAAGGTCCAAGGGGGAGTGGAACAGACATGTGAAGATTGCAGGCTGTCCAGATCAATGTTCAAGTCCTCCAGGAAGGGTTGTATGCGTATTCCAAAAGGTCTGATAGACCTAGGTTTAGCTTCATAAAATTGCAAAAACTGGGGGTGAAAGACAGCACAGTAAGCAGGATTATTTTTGTTTGCTTTGAGTTTGATTGCATACTGTAGAGCAAGTTTTAGGCGCCTTAACTGAAGGGGGGGGGGGGTTCTCTTGCCTCCACATACAGGCTCTGAACTGGTGAGGTTCTGAAGGCTCCAAAGACCAGTCTTAAGCCTTGATGATGCACAGTGTCCAGCGTCTGAATGTATGATTTCCTTGCTGATCCGTAGACAATGCTCCCATAGTCCAAACGGGACCTCACTAGTGCTCTGTAAAGACGCAGCAGCACAGTCCACTCTGCTCCCCACTTTGTCTTTGATAGAACTTTTAAAATATCCAAAGTTTTAAAGCATCTCTTCTTGAGACATTTCGTATGTGGAATGAAGGATAATTTGTTATCAAAGGTAAGTCCAAGAAATTTAACTTCTTTCACCACTTGGATTGGTGCACCATCCATGTAGAGCAAAGGATCATGATGTAATGATCTAAGTTGACAAAAATGAGTACAGACAGTTTTAGATTTAGAAAACTTGAAGCCATTTTGAATCGACCAAGTACTGATCTTGTTTATGCATAATTGGAGTTGTCTCTCAATTGTACTCATACATTTTCCTCTGTAGCAGATACAGAGGTCATCGACATAAAGGCTGCAAAACAAATGTGGGCTGATTGCTTGTAGGATGCTATTGATTTTGACACCGAATAGGGTGACAGAGAGAATGCTGCCTTGAGGGACTCCTAGCTCTTGAAAATGTGGAGTTGAAAAAGTAATACCCAGTTGGACCTGGAAATGTCTGTTGGACAAAAAGTTTGAGATAAAAATGGGCAGATGGCCTCTGAATCCCATGCAGTACAGATCCTTTAGAATACCATATTTCCACGTCGTATCGTAGGCTTTTTCAAGGTAAAAAAAAAAACTGCTACCACATGTTCTTTTCTGATGAATCCATCACGTATAAAGGACTCCAGTCGAATAAGGTGGTCCACTGTACTCTTCCCCTTCCTGAAGCCACATTGATATTCAGTCAAATGTCCTGCTGTTTCAAGCATCCAAACTAGTCTATTATTCACCATCCTTTCCATGGTTTTACATAAACAACTAGTTAAGGCTATTGGACGGTAGTTTGTGGGGTCAGTGTGATCTTTGCCTGGTTTAGGAATGGGGATAATAAATGCTTTCTGCCAAGATGGTGGAACATTTCCTGATTCCCAGATCGCATTAAATATTGTCAGGAGATGGGCTAATGCACTGGATGGCAGGTTTTTTAAGAACTGATAGTGAATTGCATCAGGGCCCACTGCAGTATCATGGGAGTTTCTTATGGAGCAGAGAAGTTCATCCATTGAGAAAGGCTGATTGTATGGTTCTGAATTATCTGACAGGAAATTCAAGTCCTTTCCCTCCTCTTTCCTGCGCAAAGCTTGAAATTGAGGTCGACAATTTTCCACAGAGGAGTTCTTTTCAAACGTTTCAGCAAGTTTATCAGCAATGTCCTGCTTTGTTGTCAGAAGACCTTGACATTTCAAGTGCTGAACTTGTGAGGTTCCACCTTTTGCCTTCATCTTTTTAATAAAGCTCCACACCTTTTTAGAGGATGCATCGGATGTAAGACTGGAAACATATTGTCTCCAGCTTTGTGCTTTAGACTCATTGATAGTCCTACGTGCTTGAGCTCGGTAGATTTTCAATCTGGTGAGATTTTCTGTTGTTGGATGTTTGTTAAAAATTCTCTCTGCTTTCTTCCGGGAGTCAATGGCCTTTTTGCAGTTGTCATTAAACCATGGGTTGGACTTACGGTGGGGCTTTCCTGAGGTCTTAGGGACAATTTCCTCCACAATTGCTATCAATGTTTCAGTGAAGTGCTCAACAGGATTTTCAATATTTTGGGGTAAGTGACCAAGTTGGGCATCACAAAGGTGCTGGAAGACATTCCAGTTAGCTTTTTTAAGTTGCCATCTAGGAGGTCTTAACTGTATATCCGCTTCAGTAGATGCCATGATCAAGGGGAAATGATCGCTCCCACAAAGGTCATCCAAGGGTCGCCAAGAGAAGTCAAGCAAAATGTCAGGATCACATATGGATAAATCAATTGCTGAGTAAGTACCATGGCCTGGATGTAAATAGGTAGAAGATCCATCATTCAACAGGCATAAGTCATTTTTAGAGATAAAATCTTCCAGAGTCTTGCCTTTAGCATTTGAATGATTCCCACCCCATGCGGGGTTATGTGCATTAAAGTCCCCTAAGAGGAGGTATGGGGTAGGCAGTTGGTCAGTTAAGTCATCCAGGTCGTGCAAAGTTACAGTGACATCAGGAGGAATATAGACGGAGCACAAAGTAACTACTTTATGAAGTGTTATACGGACTGCCACCACTTGCAGATGAGTAGTAATTACCAGATGGCTGTGAATTATGTCGTTCTGTACCAGGACAGCTGCCCCACCTGAAGGACGATGAACATTTGGGCCATAGGCATTAAACATTGTATAATTTAAGGACATAATATTATTTGGCGATAGGTGAGTTTCTTGAAGACAGAAGACAAGAGGATTGAAAAGAGCAGCTAATCGCTGCAGTTCAGAGAAATTTGCTTTAAAAACCACGACAGTTCCATTGAATAATATGGTTAGCTATTGTCATGTGGGTAGAACAGGAACAGGGCCCTTGCTCCTACTTTTGGGGGAGGAGCTTCGGCTACGAGGGGTTGAGGGTTCCTTCATTTCCACATCCTTATAGTTTCCATTCCTATGTTCTTAACTTGATTTAGACTGAGAAGTAGTATTTGTCGATTTCTTTTTCTCTTTCAATGGTTGGGAAGGTTCAATCATGACAGACGTTTGACTGGCAGAAGACTGGGAATTCATGTTTTTGTTTTTATTGGAAGTTGAAGATGTTTTGTTTCCACTAATCAATTGTGGCTTATCTTTGTTCAGCCAGGTAAAGTCTGTTTGACAATCAGTTGACTTCATAGGGGGTTTCACAATAGAAGCAAAAGATTGCTGGAACTTGTACGAGGAAAATCCTTCCACCTGTTTCCTTGCCTGTGGATAGCTTATTTTCTTAGTGACCCTAATCCTTTGAATTTCTTTCTCTTTAATCCATACAGGGCAGTCCTTTGATGAGGCTGGATGGTTCCCTTGGCAGTTGCAGCATTTTTGTGGTCTTGTACAGATTAGTTCATGCCCATCTTCTCCACAGGTACAGCAAACTGATTTATTTTTGCAACTAGCAGAGCCATGGCCAAATATTTAGCAATTGAAGCATCTCAAAGGGTTAGGGATGTATTTATCCACACTGTAAAACCCGATAAGGTCACTGAGCTCAAAAATTTTATTGAAACCGATTACGTAAAAATTTTTGAGGTAAGTAAATTTTTAAAGGTAAGATTTCTTAAAAATTACACTATAGTTACACTTAATTGTAATTTTTAAGAAATTTTACCTTAAAAAATTTAGTTACTTACCTCAAAAATTTTTACGTAATCAGTTTCAATAAAATTTTTGAGCTCAGTGACCTTATCGGGTTTTACAGTGCACCTGCACACTTAAGTATCCGATTAGGATTCTTTCAGGATAGTCATGTAGATTAAAGGTCATGATGTAGGTACCAGTTTTTATGATTTTATCATCCCTTTTCAAGGTAATTCTCCTTACATGAGTCACGCCTTGCTCTTTCAATTCAGTAGCTATGTCAGCTTCATGGAGATCTCTAGTGCGGATTACTCCTTTGCAGCTATTCAGATGGGGGTGAGGGAAGGTCCGCATAGGTACTCCTGCTAAACTATTACAGTGTAATAAATTGTCTGCATGAGACTTTCTTGAACATTCAACTAAAATCTGACCAGATTGCAGTTTCTTAACATCTTTAACAGCCCCCACTATTCCTGAGATTCCTTTCTGAATCGCAAAAGGGGACAACTTAGCGAGGGGCATGTCTGGTGTTGCAGATTCCAGAACTATAAATTTTGGCCAGTTATTTATTTTAGGGGGGTATATCAATGCTATTTCAGAGCCGTCATCCAAGTCTTGATCCATGAATCTTCTCTTATTGGGTTGATTAGTAGCCATATTTGTGGATAAAAATTCATCATCTCTGCTCCTCACCCACCTTGGAGCCCAACTAGGGGATGCACAGAGCTGTGGTTCTCCTCCAGATATGCATCAAGGATACAGGGATGGTATACTCGAGCAATTTAAACAAAAATGTTCATATCACTCAATTGACCCTCAGCCAAAGTCTTTAAGGAAAAATAAAAGACTTTGACAAGCCGATTGATTGGATCGGGCCCTTCCAACCTCCCGTCTAAGTGAAGTAGGAGCCAAAGCACTGTGTTGGACTTGTGGGAGCCGCAGCCAGCCACATTCCTCAAGTACCAGGCAATCGTCCTCCACTGACATGGGTAGCAACTTACGGCAAACAAGTCGCCCCATTTGTCACCTCTTACGATCAGCAAGAGGGTGCTAGGGACCTATTCTACCCCGGGTCCCCACGGGGGCTTACTTCAACAGTAGCGAAGGTGAAATAACCAGGAATAGATAGCTGTGAGTGCTCCAGTTTTTTCAAGATAGAAAGGGTGGAAATGAGGATGGCTTCTGTTTTATCTTGATTTAGTTTAAGAAAGTTCTGCACCATCCAATTGTTAACTGCATTTAGACAGTTGACAAGATTGGACGGAGGGAGTGGGTGAGAGGGTTTGGTTTGAATGTAAATTTGGGTGTCATCTGCATAACAGTGAAAGTTGAGCCCATAATTCTGTATTATGTGGCCAAGAGGGAGGATGTATATTACAAATAGTAAGGGTCCCAGGACAGAGCCCTGAGGGACACCATGAAGGAGGGGTGATTTAGGGGATCTAAAGTCTTCAATTGACACAAACTGTTCTCTCATTGTAAGATAAGATTTGAACCAGGCTAAAGAAGGACCAATGATGCCAAGCAGAGTTTCTAAGCAGCTCAATAACAGATTGTGACATACAGTGTCAAAAGCTGCTGTAAGGTCAAGGAGAACAAGTATACTGACATGGCCAGTGTCAGCAGCTAACAGCAAATCGTTGACAACCTTGACCAGGGCAGTCTCGGTGCTATGCATGGCCCTAAACCCAGACTGAAACTTCTCCCAAAGATCGTATTGGGCTAAATGCTCTTGGAGCTGATTGGCAACAATATGGTCTAGGACTTTTGCAATGAAGGAAAGTTTGGAAATGGGGCGATAATTTTTAAAATCATCAATGGCTGTTCCAGGTTTTTTCAAGACAGGGGTGATGGCTGCTGTTTTGAGAGCCTGAGGGACTAAGCCAGTTGAAAGGGATGAGTTTATTATCTTGACCAGCAGAGGACAGAGAACTGGCAGACAAATCTTAACCAAAGGGGTGGGCATAGGGTCGAGGAGGCAGGTGGTAGGCCTGGATTTAGATACTAAGCCGAGGACATACTGCTCATCGACTAATGAGAAAGCAGAGAAAGATCCAGCTGGTGGTGGACAAGGAAAGGGGAAATTAAAAGGAGTGATGGGAGTGGATTTGATCTGCTTGTATATAGAGCTAATTTTGTTTTGAAAAAATTCAAGGAATTTACAACAAAGATCAGTTGAAGGAGTAAGAGGAAAGTTTTTAGCAGGCAGGAGAAGTTTGTTTACAGTAGAAAAAAAGGGCTCTAGGGTTTCCTTGGTCTCTGGTAATGATGGTGGTGTAATAACTGGTCTTGGCATCAATTAGAGACTCTTTGTAGGCAGAGACATGGTCACTGTATCTCAGCGCATGAACTGTCAAGCCAGTTTTACGACTAAGTCTCTCCAGCTGCCGACCAGCAGCCTTCATTTTACAAAGCTCAGGTGTGAACCACGGAGCAAAGTGAGAGAAAGAGACAGTGCGAGTCTTCAGGGGGGCAAGATGATTGAGAGAGTCAGCAAGATGAGAGTTGTAGAGCATGACTAACTCCTCAAGGGATGAGTTTAATGATTTAGTGGTCAGAATAGGATGTAATGTGTCAAATAAATCAGCTGTAACTATGTTTTTTGTATTCCTGTATGTGATGGTGCGAAATGCATGCCTGCGATGGAGAGGCTCAGGGACAGCAATATTAAATAAAACTGCCATGTGATCAGAAACACAAAAATCTCTGGAATATAAATTTGATGGTGTGATGCCAGAGGTACAAACAAGATCTAAGATATGGCCCTTTGAGTGTGTGGGAAAATCTACATGTTGGGTGAAATCAAAATAATCAAGGACAGCCACAAAGTTTTTAGCAAGATTACAGTTATCGGAGTCAACATGAATGTTCAAATCACCAAGCACCAGTATAGATGGACATAAAGCACTGACAGATGAAAGCAGTTCAGACAATTCATTAATAAAAACAGAGGAAACTCTGGGAGACCGGTAAATGAGCAAAAGCAGTAGAGGTAGACCACCAGTAAATTTCAAAGCAAGACATTCAAATGATGAAAAATCCTGCAAGGGCATAGATACAATCCTGTAACTGGAGCGATAGATCACAGCAAGACCGACCCCCTGCCCAGTTAAACGTGGCTTCTCCATATACTCATATCCTACGGCACAGGAGTAGCTTCATTTAAAGCCAGAAAATAATTTGGTATTTGCCAAGTTTCAGTTAAACATAGTAGATCTATGCCATCATCAGTGATCAAGTCATTAATGTAGGGTGCTTTTTTATTGAGATATCGCACATTTAATAAAACAAACTGTGCATTTCTTGAGGAAGGGCAATTCTGTGAAGTTTTAACTAAATTTATGGGACACAAGTTCGTAAAGTCAACAGAGCGCCTCTCAACAACAGTCCGCTTGATGTTACGATTCCAGCTCCAAAATGAATCAACGTTGTTTGGATGTTGGTGGTGAGCAAACATCCATCCAGAGCCCCTATGTATATATTTAGGCCGATGCAGGAACCCAAGATGTTTGTGCGCAAGCAGAGTGTCAGGGAATTTATATGCTTTATTCCCCAAATAGTGGAGATAGGCAGATGAATATTTAAGTGCCATGGAGAAGTCCCAGGAAAGCCGATGCGAAAGTTTTGGCTCACTGTGAAGCCAGTGTAGGTGACTTAGATCAAAACAAGGAGCCAGAGTAGAATCACTGTTGCATGCATTTGAACAGAATAGCCTACGTATGACAGGCCACCATCCAAGCAAACAAGCATAGGCTACACACAGAACAGCTAGCCAGACGCCTGTGCTCTGATCTTAACACGTTAGCCAACAGGATACACCACTTGACACTCCAAAGGGCAGGCAACAGAAATAGCCAGCCCTAAGAGGGCTCGCGCAAGGTAATACAGGGCAGTCAACGTTAGTAGTAACCTAGTCCATCAGTTTGGCCAACAGTTCAACAAACTCCCGTTTTAAAGTCCAGGCAAATAGATAAGATGGATCCCCAGTCAGTACACAGTCTATATCCTGATTTCAGCAGTAGCAAATGGCTTGTCTTAGGATGTCAAGAGTAAACAGATTTCCGAGGGCGTTGGAAATATCTGACACAGGTAGTCCTGGAATCCACTCAACAGGTAACGTTACTGTTTAGGCTAGTATTTGCAGATGACATTCAACGAAGCGTGAGATAAGAAATCCATCTCCCAGAGAAGGTTTGGGAAAATAAAACACACACAGATAGCATGAAAATAAAATACTTAAAATGCTAAAAATAACAATCAAACAGATGCGGAACCAGGGAGTAGTGGCAGCCAAATGCGCCAGCGTTCACTCCTATGCGCCTCCTACCGGCAATTACTCACTCACTGTTTTGCCACTTAACTTGGCTATTCAACAGTAATGGGATTCTGAGTTAAGTATCACTGATATTGTTCCCTCCTTATGTCACAGTCCGGTCCAGTCCATCCATGCCTGAGTTTGTGGGACTTCCATGCCGGCTCCAGGCCAGATCCAGGACAGAAATTCAGTCCTGCCTTGCTGAAGGCCATCTTCCTGAAGCGGCACTCCCACACCTGCTACCACTCCTCTCCCATCAGCCAGGGCCTTTTGAAGAACTGTTTGGAGCTACTCCAGTTGCCAGACTGTCTCTTGTAGACTTTCCTTGCCTCACTACAGCCCTTTGGTATTGTGTCTTCTTAATTGCCCCTGCCTGAATTGTTCCTTGTTTTTTGTCTAGTTTTCGCCCCTGCTGTTTTACCTGTCTGTCCTTTTGGATTGTGTTTTTGTTTCCTCTGCCTGGATTTCCCTTGTTCCTGTGTTCTTCGGTTTTTGTTCCTGACCGTGCCTACCTGCTCCTCTGTGTTTTGACCTCCTGGCCCGTTCTTTGACCACTGATTTTTGCCTGAGCCCTACTGTACCTCTGTTCTCTACTTCATTAAAGAAGTTTTTCTCTGTACACTACCTGTTTTGAGTCTGCTCTTGGGTCCTCACTTCACCTCATCTTGCCATTTCTGACACCTTATAGGGGATTTTGTGTTCAAAAGTTAGTTTATACTGCCAATGATGTTCTGCCGATTGTTTTATTTCTCATAGTGACTGAACAAACTGCTGTAGTCCTGAGGCTTAATAACTGAATATAACCATATTTAGCAGTTTAACAACCTCAACCAAACCCTCTGTCTTTTATTTTTCTTATCCTTTTTTGTTTTTTGAAGTAAAAAATGATTATTACTCATCTCATCATCTCTAGCCGCTTTATCCTGTTCTACAGGGTCGCAGGCAAGCTGGAGCCTATCCCAGCTGACTATGGGCGAAAGGCGGGGTACACCCTGGACAAGTCACCAGGTCATCACAGGGCTGACACAGACAACCATTCACACTCACATTCACACCTACGATCAATTTAGAGTCACCAGTTAACCTAACCTGCATGTCTTTGGACTGTGGGGGAAACCGGAGCACCCGGAGGAAACCCACGCGGACATGGGGAGAACATGCAAACTCCACACAGAAAGGCCCTCGCCGGCCACGGGGCTTGAACCCGGACCTTCTTGCTGTGAGGCGACAGCGCTAACCACTACACCACCGTGCCGCCGATTATTATTACTACTACTACTTTTTTTTCTTCCCATTTTTATTTTCTCACCCAAATGTCATAAACATAGACAGGGAGGGGACAGGTACCCCTTTTCCACCAAATCAGTTCCAGGGTTGGTTCGGGGCCAGTGCTGGTGCTGGTTCACAACTCGTTCAACTTGCAAGCCAGCTGAGAACCAGTTTGCTTTTCCATAGCTCGGGGTGCTAAGGGGAGCCACGTCATTACGTCGCTGTATACGTCAGTTACGTCGCTGAATACGTCAGTTACGTCGCTGCGTTTGCATAAACCTTGGCGCGAACATCGAAGCAACAACAACACGGAGAAGAAGCAGCAGCAACAACAACAATAATGGATGACTTCGCGTTTGTACAGCTGCTGCTTCTCGTCGCTTAAAAATGGCGACCTTTCGCGGTCTTGCTAGTGTTGTCGGTCTTAACAACTCTGCCCCCCCACTGACGTAAGCGGTTCTTTCCTCTGGCCGAGCAAAGAGTTGGTGCTAGCCTGGAACCGGTTTTTCTGGCCCCAGAGTCAGTTCTTTGTCAGTGGAAACAGAAAACCCAGTTCCAAACTAAGCACTGGCCCCGAACCAGCCCTGGAACTGCTTTGGTGGAAAAGAGGCAAGGGTTGTGCAGGTTATAGTCTACGTTTCACATGATTGCATTTCTGAATAATCACACGAATTAACAAATCACATATTTTTGTTTTTATTGCATTTTGGAAAATATACCAACTTTTCTGAAAACAGGGTTCTGTGTGTGTACATCATCTATCTATCTATCTATCTATCTATAGAGAGAGAGGTCAGAGTATCAAACAGTTACAGGCACTTCTTATGCCGATAGACCACCAAGTCAGTCATGGTTTTGAATGAGACTTGACACTTGAATATTGTTACTTTTCACAGTTACTTTTCAAAGACAAAAATACAGCAGATTATAGAAAAGTTTATTTCTGTGAAAACCTATTTTATCATGGGTAATGTTAAACTTTTTCAAATGCAACCAAGCATTACATCTAAGTCACTTACACCAAAATGTGATGCTTGAGCTTTGTACTACTTTGACATGTTTGAAATAAAGCCTTCATTCATTCATTCAAAATTAAGAATAATCTTGTTAAAATGAATTCTTCTTTTCACACAAAACCTGGATGGCTTCATTTTTACAGACATGATAAATCAACTTAAAATTATGATATATTGACACGAAATTATGTTACATTAACATGAAACTACAATATCAGTTATGATATCAGTTTCAGCAAGCTTGTTCTTCTGAAAGGGCATGTTTAAGAAGCCAGAATTTGTTAATCTTATAATAAATTGACTTACTCACTGTATGTCAAATAAACATAAACATAATAACATCTCATCTCATTATCTCTAGCCGCTTTATCCTGTTCTACAGGGTCGCAGGCAAGCTGGAGCCTATCCCAGCTGACTACGGGCGAAAGGCGGGGTACACCCTGGACAAGTCGCCAGGTCATCACAGGGCTGACACAGACAACCATTCACATTCACACCTATGGTCAATTTAGAGTCACCAGTTAACCTAACCTGCATGTCTTTGGACTGTGGGGGAAACCGGAGCACCCGGAGGAAACCCACGCGGACACGGGGAGAACATGCAAACTCCATACAGAAAGGCCCTCGCCGGCCACAGGGCTCGAACCTGGACCTTCTTGCTGTGAGGCAACAGTGCTAACCACTACACCACCGTGCCGCCCAACATAATAACATATGTTGGGCGGCACGGTGTATATATGTATGTACAGTGGTGCTTGAAAGTTTGTGAAACCTTTAGAATTTTCTATATTTCTGCATAAATATGACCTAAAACATCATCAGATTTTAACACAAGTCCTAAAAGTAGATAAAGAGAACCCAGTTAAACAAATGAGACAAAAATATTATACTTGGCCATTTATTTATTGAGGAAAATGATCCAATATTACATATCTGTGAGTGGCAAAAGTATGTGAACCTTTGCTTTCAGTATCTGGTGTGACCCCCTTGTGCAGCAATAACTACAAGTAAACATTTCCGGTAACTGTTGATCAGTCCTGCACACTGGCTTGGAGGAATTTTAGCCCATTCCCCTGTACAGAACAGCTTCAACTCTGGGATGTTGGTGGGTTTCCTCACATGAACTGCTCGCTTCAGGTCCTTCCACAACATTTCAATTGGATTAAGGTCAGGACTTTAACTTGGCCATTCCAAAACATTAACTTTATTCTTCTTTAACCATTCTTTGGTAGAATGACTTGTGTGCTTAGGGTCGTTGTTTTGCTGCATGACCCACCTTCTCTTAAGATTCAGTTCATGGACAGATGTCCTGACATTTTCCTTTAGAATTGGCTGGTATAATTCAGAATTCATTGTTCCATCAATGATGGCAAGCCGTCCTGGCCCAGATGCAGCAAAACAGGCCCAAACCATGATACTACCACCACCATGTTTCACAGTTGAGATAAGGTTCTTATGCTGGAATGCAGTCTTTTCCTTCTCCAAACATAACGCTTCTCATTTAAACCAAAAAGTTCTATTTTGGTCTCATCCGTCCACAAAAATTTTTCCAATAGCCTTCTGGCTTGTCCATGTGATCTTTAGCAAACTGCAGACAAGCAGCAGTGTTCTTTTTGGAGAGCAGTGGCTTTCTCTTTGCAACCCTGCCATGCACACCATTGTTGTTCAGTGTTCTCCTGATGGTAGACACATGAACATTAACATTAGCCAATGTGAGAGAGGCCTTCAGTTGCTTAGAAGTTACCCTGGGGTCCTTAGTGACCTTGCTGACTATTACACGCCTTGCTCTTGGAGTGATCTTTGTTGGTCGACCACTCCTGGGGAGGGTAACAATGGTGTTGAATTTCCTCCATTTGTACACAATCTGTCTGACTGTGGATTGGTGGAGTCCAAACTCTTTAGAGATGGTTCTGTAACCTTTTCCAGCCTGATGAGCAACAGCAATGCCTTTTCTGAGGTCCTCAGAAATCTCCTTTGTTCATGCCATGATACACTTCCACAAACATGTGTTGTGAAGATCAGACTTTGATAGATCCCTGTTCTTTAAATAAAACAGGGTGCCCAGTCACACCTGATTGTCATCCCATTGATTGGAAATGCCTAACTCTAATTTCACCTTCAAATTAACTGCTAATCCTAGAGGTTCACATACTTTTGCCACTCACAGATATGTAATATTGGATAATTTTCCTCAATAAATAAATGACCAAGTATAATATTTTTGTCTCCTTTGTTTAACTGGGTTCTCTTTATCTACTTTTAGGACTTATGTGAAAATCTGATGATGTTTCAGGTCATATTTATGCAGAAATATAGAAAATTCTAAAGGGTTCACAAACTTTCAAGCACCACTGTATATAACACACACACACACATAATATATATATATATATATATATATATATATATATATATATATATATATATATATACATTATATATGTGTGTGTGTGTTCTCTCCCTGGGCCGCCACCTTGCTGTGGTGGAGAGCCTTGTGTGTTCCGATGAACCTGAGAGCAAAGACATCTGGAGCCTAAGCTCCTGGTAGGGTCACCCATGGCGGTAAGGTCGAAGGGGAGGTTCCAGACGAAGAGCGACCCAAACAAGTCCTTCAACGGCGGAGTGGGCGGAGGAAGGTGGCAGAAGTGCACCACAACGGTCACAAAGGCGGAAGAAGGCTGCAGCAAAGAGAGGCCACCGATCGTCTTGATTTTCATGCCATTGGAGTCTGGCTCTCTCTCTGTCAAGAACAGTGTGGTGGCTGCCAGTGCACCAGTCTCCCCACTCTAAACGATTCCACGCACAGGCGTGCTCCTGACCCCCCCCCAACACCCAACCCCTCTTCAAGTCCTATGGCAATCAGGAAATGGTAACGGGAACAGGACAGTGAAGTCTGGGAGCTCCTAGTCATGCACTGGCACATCGGCGGTGGGTGTCTGATTCAGTCATTTTGCTCTCAGACTGAGGCAGAGAAAGCATCTCGGTAGCAGCACTCATGTCTGAGCAGCCCTATTAAGGATCCGCTCTGCTCACCCCACAATGGGGAAAGGGCTAGAAAAGGTGCCCTAAAAATAGCCTGCCTCTCAAACCTGGCTGGAATACCACACCCAGTGGGTTCACCTCATAGCGGTCGAAAACAAAAAACAATAAACATTGGAGCCTGGAATCTGAGGACTCTTATGGACAGGGCCCCCAATGATCGCCCCGAAAGAAGATCTGCAATAATTGCTAGGGAGCTGAAAAGGTTTAACATCGACATTGCTGCCCTGTCTGAAACCCGCCTGGCCGATGAGGGGCAACTGAAGGAGGAGAAAGGTGGATACACCTTCTTCTGGAAGGGAAAGCCAGCTGATGAAGCCAGAATCCACGGAGTGGGATTCGCCATCAAGAACTGCCTCATCTCCCAACTCTCTGAATCTCCAGTAGGCATCAATGAACGTTTCATGACACTGCGCCTGAGGCTCTCAAACAACCAGATGGCCACTGCTGTGAGTGCCTACGCACCAACCCTGGACTCACAGGACGAAGACAAGGAGGCCTTCTATGCATCCCTTGACCAGGTCCTATCGAACATCCTGAAGGAAGACAAGATCCTCCTACTTGGGGATTTCAATGCCAGGGTTGGCAAGGATCACAAGCTCTGGAAAGGCACCCTAGGCAAAGATGGTGTTGGAAATATCAACTCCAATGGAACCCTCCTACTGTCAAAGTGTGCTGAACATGAGCTGGTCATAACAAACACCCTTTTCCGCCAGAGAAACAGGTTCAAAACCTCCTGGATGCACCCTCGATCAAAGTGCTGGCATCTCATTGACTATGTGATTGTCAGGGCTAGAGATCGCAAGGATGTTATCATCACCAGGGCCATGACCTGTGCGGATGATTGTTGGACAGACCATCGCCTAATCCGCTCCACAATGAACATCCAGCTACATCAGAAAAGGAGGACCCAAAGGAAGCAAACACATCCTAAATTCAACACCGACAGCTTGGGGGATACAGAAAGAGTGCAACAACTTCAGAAGACCCTACTTGAACGACTCCCTGAAGAATATCCTGAGGACATGGAAGAACACTGGAAGACCCTTAAGACCATCTTACTTGAGACCTGCATGGACACCCTTGGCTACAAGACCAGGAAACACCAAGACTGGTTTGACGACAATGACACCGAAATAGAACAGCTAATCGATGCCAAAAGGAAAGCCTTTTGTTCTTGGCAGAATGACATCAATTGTAAGGCTAAAAGACAGGCCCACTCCAAGGCAAAAGCACTTGTCCAGCGCAGGGTGTGAGAGTTAAAGAACCAGTGGTGGACAGAGAAGGCCTTGGAGATCCAGAGGCTTGCTGACTTGGGTGACACCAGGGGCTTCTTCAATGCCACCAAAGCTGTGTATGGCCCAAGTTATCAAGGCATCAATCCCCTCCGCTCTAAAGATGGGCAAACCCTGCTGAAGGACAAGGAAGGGATCAGCTCCAGATGGGAAGAACACTTCCGGGAGCTCCTGAACCGAAACACCACAGTTGACTCAGAAACCATCAACCAAATTCCTCAGTGGCCCATCATGGAGCATTTGGATGACCCTCCCACTGAAAGTGAGGTCTTGGGTGCCATCAGGAGATTGAGTAACAACAAGGCCTCTGGACCAGATGGGATTCCAGCAGAAATCCTCAAGCAAGGCGGGCCCAAACTCCTCAGTCACATCCACAGCCTCCTTTCTAAGACCTGGGAGGAGGAGAAAATCCCTGCCGAACTCAGGGACGCCCTGATTGTCACCATATTCAAGAAGGGAGATAAAGCGGACTGTGGCAACTACAGGGGCATGTCCCTCCTATCCACCACAGGCAAAGTACTGGCCCGTATTTTGGCCAACCAACTATCGCCACTGTCAGAAGTGATCCTCCCAGAGTCACAGTGTGGCTTCTGCCCCACCAGAGGAACCTCCGACATGATTTTCACAGCTCACCAGCTGCAGGAGAAATGTCGAGAGCAACACCTACCCCTGTACATGGCATTCATCGATCTTACAAAGGCCTTTGATTCTGTGAACAGACCTGCCCTCTGGTGCGCTCTATCCAAGATCGGATGCCCAGACAAGTATCTGAAGATCTTGCGCCTACTACATGATGACATGACCGCAACCGTAGTTGGAAATGGTGGCTGTGAAACAGCCCCTTTCAAAGTGCACACCGGTGTCAAGCAGGGCAACATCATTGCACCAACCCTCTTCACCATCTTCATCACCACCATCCTCCACCTCACCAGCCAAAACCTACCTGAGGGTCTCAAGTTCATATACAGGACAGACAGCGGGCTCTTCAACATCAATAGGTTCAGGGCAAAAAGCAAGGTGCTCACATCCTCCATCATGGAGCTCCAATATGCTGACGATAACGCCCTAGTGGCTCTTTCTGAAGCGGACCTCCAGAGCATCATGGACGCCTTTGCCAGAGCCTACCAACTCCTGGGACTTGATATTAACATCAGGAAAACTCAGATACTGTACCAACCAGCCCCTGACACACCCTCCAAGGCCCCAGCAATCCATGTGGACAACAACACCCTGGAAAATGTGGGCCAATTCATGTATCTTGGCAGTCTTCTATCCACAAGAGCTGACATTGATACAGAAATCCACCACTGCATAAGGTGTGCCAACGCAGCTGTTGCTAGGCTGAGAGACAGGGTCTTTGACAACCGCGAAATCCTGACCAAAACCAAACTCCTGGTCTATCAAGCCGTCATTCTTCCCACCCTGCTCTATGGAGCTGATAGCTGGACTACCTACAGTAGACATCTGAAAGCCCTGGAGCAGTATCACCAGCGATGCCTACGCAAGATTCTCAGGATCAGCTGGGAAGATAGACGGACTAATATCAGTGTCTTAAAGGAAGCCAACATCGCCAGCATCACCTCAACTATCGCTAGGCACCAGCTACGATGGACAGGTCATGTACAACCCCGATTCCAAAAAAGTTGGGACAAAGTACAAATTGTAAATAAAAATGGAATGCAATAATTTACAAATCTCAAACTGATATTGTATTCACAATAGAACATAGACAACATATCAAATGTCGAAAGAGACATTTTGAAATTTCATGCCAAATATTGGCTCATTTGAAATTTCATGACAGTAACATGTCTCAAAAAAGTTGGGACGGGAAATAAGAGGCTGGAAAAGTTAAAGGTACAAAAAAGGAACAGCTGGAGGACCAAATTGCAACTCATTAGGTCAACTGACAATAGGTCATTAACATGACTGAGTATAAAAAGAGCATCTTGGAGTGGCAGCAGCTCTCAGAAGTAAAGATGGGAAAAGGATCACCAATCCCCCTAATTCTGCGCCGACAAATAGTGGAGCAATATCAGAAAGGAGTTTGACTGTAAAATTGCAAATAGGTTGAACATATCATCATCTACAGTGCATAATATCATCAAAAGATTCAGAGAATCTGGAAGAATCTCTGTGCGTAAGGGTCAAGGCCGGAAAACCATACTGGGTGCCCGTGATGTTCGGGCCCTTAGACGGCACTGCGTCACAAACAGGCATGCTTCTGTATTGGAAATCACAAAATGGGCTCAGGAATATTTCCAGAGAACATTATCTGTGAACACAATTCACCGTGCCATCCGCCGTTGCCAGCTAAAACTCTATAGTTCAAAGAAGAAGCCATATCTAAACATGATCCAGAAGTGCAGACGTCTTCTCTGGGCCAAGGCTCATTTAAAATGGACTGTGGCAAAGTGGAAAACTGTTCTTTGGTCAGATGAATCAAAAATTGAAGTTCTTTATGGAAATCAGGGACGCCGTGTCATTCGGACTAAAGAGGAGAAGGACAACCCAAGTTGTTATCAGCGCTCAGTTCAGAAGCCTGCATCTCTGATGGTATGGGGTTGCATTAGTGCGTGTGGCATGGGCAGCTTACATATCTGGAAAGACACCATCAATGCTGAAAGGTATATCCAGGTTCTAGAGCAACATATGCTCCCATCCAGACGACGTCTCTTTCAGGGAAGACCTTGCATTTTCCAACATGACAATGCCAAACCACATACTGCATCAATTACAGCATCATGGCTGCATAGAAGAAGGGTCCGGGTACTGAACTGGCCAGCCTGCAGTCCAGATCTTTTACCCATAGAAAACATTTGGCGCATCATAAAACGGGAAGATACGACAAAAAAGACCTAAGACAGTTGAGCAACTAGAATCCTGCATTAGACAAGAATCGGTTAACATTTCTATCCCTAAACTTGAGCAACTTGTCTCCTCTGTCCCCAGACGTTTACAGACTGTTGTAAAGAGAAAAGGGGATGTCTCACAGTGGTAAACATGGCCTTGTCCCAACTTTTTTGAGATGTGTTGTCATGAAATTTAAAATCACCTAATTTCTCTCTTTAAATGATACATTTTCTCAGTTTAAACATTTGATATGTCATCTATGTTCTATTCTGAATAAAATATGGAATTTTGAAACTTCCACATCATTGCATTCTGTTTTTATTTACAATTTGTACTTTGTCCCAAGTTTTTTGGAATCGGGGTTGTAGTACGCATGCCCAACTACCACCTTCCAAAACAGATTCTGTATGGCCAACTAAAGGAAGGAAAGCGTACCGAAGGAGGGCAGAAGAAGCGGTACAAAGACATGATCAAAGTACACCTCAGAAAGTGTCACTTCAATCTCAATAACTGGGAGGAGGCTGCCCTCAAAAGAGAGGAGTGGAGAAGGATGGTCCATGAGGGTACAGCACACCTAGAAGAGGAACTCCACTGTGCCACAGAAACTAAAAGGCAACTGAGGAAGCAGAGAACCACCACCAAAACGGCTCCCCAAACCCAAACCACCACCTCCTGGACAACAATCTACATATGCCCCCCACTGCAATAGAGACTGTGGATCGAGGATTGGCCTCAACCGCCACCTGACGACCTACAAGTGACCAGACCCACCATCAGGAGGACAATCATACTCATTACGAGTGATCGCCAATATATATCTCATCTCATTATCTCTAGCCGCTTTATCCTGTTCTACAGGGTTGCAGGCAAGCTGGAGCCTATCCCAGCTGACTATGGGCGAAAGGCAGGGTACACCCTGGACAAGTCACCAGGCCATCACAGGGCTGACACATAGACACAGACAACCATTCACACTCACATTCACACCTACGGTCAATTTAGAGTCACCAGTTAACCTAACCTGCATGTCTTTGGACTGTGGGGGAAACCGGAGCACCCGGAGGAAACCCACGTGGACACGGGGAGAACATGCAAACTCCGCACAGAAAGGCCCTCGCCGGCCACGGGGCTCGAACCCAGACCTTCTTGCTGTGAGGTGACAGCGCTAACCACTACACCACCGTGCCGCCTCACATACACACATACACATACCGTATTGGTCCTAATAGAAGAGTGCACCCTAATAGAAGAGCGCCCCCCTATTTACTAAAAAATTCCCGCGCGATTTTGTAATTTCCCCCAGAGATTTTCCCCATAGACTATACTTTTTCAATTCTTTGTGAACAATTCCATGGAAAAAAAACTATTTATTTTTTATGCTCACATTTTCGTTCATTAACAAACTTGAACACATGTGCATGTATTAAAATATTGCACTAGTAGCAATACATCAACTTGTAACAAAACATAAAATGGCATGACCCACCTTCTCTTGAGTTTCAGTTCATGGACAGATGTCCTGACATTTTCCTTTAGAATTCGCTGCTATAATTCAGAATTCATTGTTCCATCAATGATGGCAAGCCATCCTGGCTGCACTCGAACCAGAAATAGTCAACAACAGTGTAGACTGTCAGATTGGATCGTTCACCTCAACAATTTTGTCAGTTTAATAACATCTCCAGGCACACCAGTAAATGTAGGGGAGACCGGGTATGGTCGTAACATGGGGTGAGTTGTAACACAACCAATTCCACCAATCAGGGATAAGATATGAGCCATGTGACAGTCTCCTCAGACTTCCTTTACGATCACACATGGACATTCTCAAATTGTTGGCGCAATTTCTCCCAGAGCAAGGAGGAAAATTTAAAGTCTGAGGTAAGAAAGTAACTTTTTTTTTTAGAATTGTTTTTCTAGTGCTTTTACCATTGTAGACAAAGTTGTAAGAGTTATATACTTTTCTCTAGAAAAGAATGGTGTAGCTCTCCCTTGCTAATGTCAAAGCACCATGCTAATACAGCTTGCTAAACAATGGATGACAGTGGTGGGGTAGGTAGTAACACGTTTTTTGAAAGTGTTACAACCATCCCCTTACATACAAAGAAGATATTTTTTGTGATTTTAATGATTCTACAGAATGCCTAGAACATGGGTGAGGAAAACTAATCTTGGAGTGGATGCCAGGGTACTAAAAAGAGCAGCAGAGGAGGTTAAAAAAGGAACATCTGTCAGGGGCAAGAAAGCATGGTATCTGCCATGTTATCCTTCATAGGTATTGGCCATGTTACCCTTCATAGGAAGGATCACTGAACCTTCCTCGGGCAGGATACGTCAGTCCGAACAGAGTCTTCAACAGGGAGCAGGAGGAGATATTGGCAGATTACATTAGCCAGGCAGCTGATATATACTTTGGGCTAACTCCACGCGAGGTAAGCATGATAGCTGAGAACAGGGTAGAATAGCAGGGTTCTCCACGAGGGGTTTTAGAGGTGCGGGCCACCCCCCTTTCTGTGATTCCCGCCCCCATTTAATTTCTGCCGCCCCTTTACAAAAGGAAGAGACGCCCCTTTGTTTTCTTTGTGACAGATAGCCTTTCTCTGTTGGAGTACCGACAAAGTACACTACAGACAAAAAAAATTACATCACTGTGTTCAGGAGAGCCTTGTGGCACTCAATGTGAAAGAATTTTGTGAATATATCCTTCCGTTTTCGTGTAAATCCCCGTTGTTTGGAGGGAGCGCTCTGAGGAAAAAATGTGCTTTCTGTGTGATACTCTGTCTCTGCACTCAGCTCGCGGGTGGGGGAAGGGATGCTCGCTCTCACACACACACACGGGAGGGAGGGGCTGCTCCCTCTCAGAGAGACACAGGCTTGTAGCCTCATGGCAAGTCACACATTCACACAGTACAGCTCAGCTCCGGCAACAGCGACTGCTGCGCGCACTGCATCACTCTCACAATTTCCCACAGGGGAATTGTTGGCTCTAGTTATAATTTATAATGCTTATGTACATTCTTTTACAAAAGTGCAATATTTTGATGCTGCTGAGCCATTGATCAACCTTTTTTTATGCCTGATATGTTGTAGATGGGAAAAGTAAAAGAAGCAAAAGTTTACTTAAGAAAGATGGCTCTCTTTTTATTTTTATTTTAAGTTATTATAACTTGTTCCTCAGGCACTCAATGTTAATAAACAGGCCTACATTTGAAATCTGCTGACCTCAGTTTTCATTCTTGCATTAGCTTTATGGAATTCATTGTATTAATTAATTTGCACTGAAGTGTGCAAGTTAATTAATACAATGAATTCAAGTGCAAGTGTGTAATGTTTGATGTATGATGTGTTTTGTACCAGTCCAATTGATTCCTCTATTCTAAAGGATTACTATTTGAGAGTATTTTATGCAAATTTTATGCAAATGACACATGTAAATTTATGTAAATTTGTTTCACGGTTTTTGTAAATTTATGTAAATTTGTTTCATCCGATTGATCCCCACCTCCCCTATATTTTCAATCCGTGGAGAACCCTGGAATAGGCAAAAGTCAAGACCTCGCAATTTGTATTAGACCTTTCAATGGGACTAGTGGACATGTCCATGTTCATTCATTTTATCTTTGTGTGTGTGATTGTTCAGCTCTCTCTCTCTCTCTCCTCACAAGACACAAATATACACACACAAAGTATAAACATTATGCTTTTTATATTTTGTTTAAAACAATATGATCTTAATTCTCGATGTGAATGGATTGTATGTTATAGGCCTACAATATATGTTGGGGAATCTATTTTCAAACCCTGTTTATGCAATAAATTGGCATATTGAATGAAGTTCCGTTGTTTTTCTGCATTTTGTCTATCTGTTACAACCTACCCCAGTAGTGGGGTAGGTTGTAACAAAGGTACACACTGTATTTGTCATAATCTCACAAATGTTGTGATATAGTTGAGATTTAAATGGTTGCCACTTGTAGTAGACAAATGTGGGTACTTTGCCTGAAAGTTCCAGAACTGTAGCTTTGAAAAAAAAATGTATTACAACCATACCTAGTCTCCCCTATAACGTGCGGGAATTTCGAGTCCGACACCTGTATTCCGCCGTTTACCGATGACGGCAGCTGTAATCACCCCACCCCGGGCAATGAAATACTGGCACACTTTTGAGTGTTCTTTGGGGACGTGGCCTACAGTTTTATCCTGGTGAACAACAGCGACAGTGTTTTTATCAAATGGATTTTCTTCTATTCGACACTGCAATGTTTCACCTATTTCTGGTTTCCACACGTGTTGGTAAACATGAAAACCTCGCACACACAAATCCAACTCAAACTTGGCAGCCATGGATCTTCTTCATGCGCATGCGCGGTTGTTGCTTCCTATTGGGTGGTGATAAAATTCGGAAACTGTCAAAACCGCTTCGGGCTGATCATAACGTTTCGGAAACGAAAACATGCACATCTACCGATATTCGTTCGAAACCTAGGCGTTTGGTAGATAATAGACGTGCATGCAAATGGTCTTGCGTTCGCGCATTGCATGCCTATTAGGACCAATACGGTATACACAACCCCGATTCCAAAAAAGTTGGGACAAAGTACAAATTATAAATAAAAACGGAATGAAATAATTTACAAATCTCAAAAACTGATATTGTATTCACAATAGAACATAGACAACATATCAAATGTCGAAAGTGAGACATTTTGAAATTTCATGCCAAATATTGGCTCATTTGAAATTTCATGACAGCAACACATCTCAAAAAAGTTGGGACAGGGGCAATAAGAGGCTGGAAAAGTTAAAGGTACAAAAAAGGAACAGCTGGAGGACCAAATTGCAACTCATTAGGTCAATTGGCAATAGGTCATTAACATGACTGGGTATAAAAAGAGCATCTTGGAGTGGCAGCGGCTCTCAGAAGTAAAGATGGGAAGAGGATCGCCAATCCCCCTAATTCTGCGCCGACAAATAGTGGAGCAATATCAGAAAGGAGTTCGACAGTGTAAAATTGCAAAGAGTTTGAACATATCATCTACAGTGCATAATATCATCAAAAGATTCAGAGAATCTGGAAGAATCTCTGTGCATAAGGGTCAAGGCCGGAAAACCATACTGGGTGCCCGTGATGTTCGGGCCCTTAGATGGCACTGCGTCACGTACAGGCATGCTTCTGTATTGGAAATCACAAAATGGGCTCAGGAATATTTCCAGAGAACATTATCTGTGAACACAATTCACCGTGCCATCCGCCGTTGCCAGCTAAAACTCTATAGTTCAAAGAAGAAGCCATATCTAAACATGATCCAGAAGCGCAGACGTCTTCTCTGGGCCAAGGCTCATTTAAAATGGACTGTGGCAAAGTGGAAAACTGTTCTGTGGTCAGACAAATCAAAATTTGAAGTTCTTTATGGAAATCAGGGACACTGTGTCATTCGGACTAAAGAGGAGAAGGATGACCCAAGTTATCAGCGCTCAGTTCAGAAGCCTGCATCTCTGATGGTATGGGGTTGCATTAGTGCGTGTGGCATGGGCAGCTTACACATCTGGAAAGACACCATCATGCTGAAAGGTATATCCAGGTTCTAGAGCAACATATGCTCCCATCCAGACGACGTCTCTTTCAGGGAAGACCTTGCATTTTCCAACATGACAATGCCAAACCACATACTGCATCAATTACAGCATCATGGCTGTGTAGAAGAAGGGTCCGGGTACTGAACTAGCCAGCCTGCAGTCCAGATCTTTCACCCATAGAAAACATTTGGCGCATCATAAAACAGAAGATACGACAAAAAAGACCTAAGACAGTTGAGCAACTAGAAGCCTACATTAGACAAGAATGGGTTAACATTCCCAGGGCTCTGAAGTTTTGAAGACAGGCAAGAGTGACATCCCGCCCCCGGCCCGGCCCCCATAAGGGGGTCAGAGGGGGCGCGGGTTGGACGGGCCATGGGAATGGGGGTGTTTCATTAATATTATTATTATTAGTTTTGTTGTTGTTATTATTAATTGATCAAACTTGTGGAACAAAAGACTTGACACATGGCACAATTTAACCAAATACAAAGTATTTATTCAAATTTTCTGTGCGCCTTCACAACAAAAATAACAGTTAACTCTATTTTCCCCTCACTTTTGATGTAGGTATAACACTGGTATGTGTGAGTGAAAGAGAGAATTGATAGAGAGATTATGACTGGTGTTTTTTATTGTACCTGTTGGTTGCCTTTTTGGACTCTTATCATTTTTGGTGTAGGCTCCCATTTAAAACAGTTTGGCTCTAGCCCAGCCATTTTGAGGGTCATAATGAAGGGCAATGTCCCGTCTAAAGCCAAGCTGTTGCGTGTCGCTGTTTTGTTTAGCCCGACCATTGAAAACACCCTCTCAGCATAGGCATTTGAATGCGGCAGAACTAAAACCAAGGTCGCAATCTTTGACAGCCTTCCAAATTGGTTCAAGCCAGTCACCTTTGAAAAAAGGAACCAAGGGCCTCTATTACTCAAATGTTTTCCTTTTATCATAATTAATAATGAGCAAGTCATGTTGTGTGCAAAATATTTCTTACCTTGTTCTTTATTGAGGACATTTTCCCCCCAAAACTCCTCAACATCAAATGATGTTGGGTCCTCAGGCATGGCAATGTCCATAAGCTGGTAGTCCATGAACTCCTCACTTATTTGGTCCTGCTCTTTGGGGTTGTGATAAGGAAGGAGTCTCTGAAATCTGTGTGTACAAGACTGATTAGAATACAGTGAGAGACATTTGTTTTGTGATCATGACCATTAAACTTAAAAATAGTATGGGAAAACCCTTGCCTGTCCACAAAGTACAAGGCATCTTCAACCCCACACTCTGCTCTCAGCTGCACATCAACAAATCTTGCGTGTTTCAGGAGAGGATCTGTCAGTGGTAGTTTAGCCATGGCATACTCCACAGCTCTGACTAGGAATGCTAGTGCTGCCTGCTGGAATTCTTTGGCCTCCTGGGATGTGACGTCTCCAGCCTCAAGAAGTCTGTTGAGCATGGCTCTGGTGGTGAATCCCACATTGAGTTTTTCTCCTATCAGAGAGACAGAAGACATACAGAAAGCAAGTCAAATACACAGGCATCTTATAAGATATCCCTGGGTTTAATTGATACTTTTAAATAAATCCATAGAAAAGGTGTATTTGTTGTCAATAAGCATAGATTACAAGTTTATCTCCATATGTGACTTCAAAACATTACCTGGCAGTTGGTGCTGTGGGTCCTTGTAGGGGATATCATGGACTTCTTCCTCTCGTAGCGCTGCTGGTGTCGTGAACCTCAAATAGAGTTTCTTGATGAATTTCTTCATCTGCAAAATTTAATGTCTCAAAAGATTCCAATGCATTATCAATGCAATTGCTACTCAGTTCAATGTCTATGAGTAGATTTAAGTTTAGATAATTAAGTTATTTTTTCACTCTGTGCAAGTAATTTATCAAGGGAGTAGCTACTGTACTGAATCAACAAATATGTCAGTTTTGATAACTTTAGATAGTCTTTTTTGACAAAGTCACAACCTAAATTTCATAGGGGTGTTGCACTTGAGAAAGGAGACATCAAAATAGCCTAACCCTCCCATTTACCTCTTCATACAGCTGGAATATGGATGCCTTTTCTCTCTGGAGAAGGAGGTTCAGTATAGAGAACACTGGCAATGTGGCCTGAAGGAACAGGAGGTAGACTTCCGTGAAGGGATTGGAAAATGCCTCCGCCAGCCTTCTGAATCTTGGTTGTTTCTCATCTGCAAACAGACTGTTAGTATTGGGTGTCTCATATAACCATCCTGTACTAGTGTCAATATGATGTGTGACTTACTCACAGATTTGAAGTAGCTGGTGAGTGGGCCATACCGCTGCAGAATGTGGGTGATGCACATCTCCAAACTCAGCTACCTCACAGAAATGTGAGGCAGCATTTCCATGTACTCACTGCCATGGAGTTCAAAAAATTCTGGTAAAATATGTAAGAAAAATAAAGTTATTTTTCCTCACTTTTGGTGTATAAGACTAGAGCTAATTGAATTACAAACCTTTCAAGTAACCTTTACGGTTTGTGCTGCCCTTAAACCAGTATCCAGTATCCACTACAAGGTCCTCAGTGCCAAATCCAGAGATCTGCAGAACATGACATGAGTGCATAGATGTATTGTCATTATACAGCAAATTATTTATTTAGCTTAACAGATATTTAATGCAAAAGCAAACATGTTGGAACTTACTTCCAAAAACCTCTGCCCTGCGTGTTTGGCAGTGTTGTGTATTATGTGGCAGGGGCATCCATGGATGTAAATGCTCGGATTTTCCAGAAGCATTTTTGCTCCAACTGAATTTTTGGCACCAACATTAACCGGGGCATTGTCCACTGACAGGCTGACACAGTTTCCCCATGGTATCTGATGCTCTTTCAGGACGTCGTTGATTTTTTTTAATAAATTACATCAGCTGTGCCACAGCTTCTACCACTTGTGGTGCACATATCAAGAAATCTGTGCACCACTTTTGTGGTGTCAAATACCCTTACAGTTAAGGGGTTCATTTTCTCTAGTCCTGTAACAATAAGGTACGTAACTAACTCTGCAAGCATGTACTGCATGTGTATTATTTCATTGTGTGTGATATGAACATGAGGACATAGAAACAGGCAATTTAGCTATGAGAGGTATACCTGTGTCATTTGAGCCATCTGCGAGCAGTGTAAAGGGATTTTCCCTCATCTTCATCACCAGCTCATTCCTGTAATGTGGTGCAACTGCTTCATGAATGATGCACATCGTTTTTGTGCTGGCACTCTTGAAATTTTGAGCTGTGGGAGAGTCTTTGAAACATTCCCTGTACAAGGGGCTGAAATGGTCAGCCACAACAAATGGGACATTGTGTTGAACCATTGCTACGGCAACTTTCACCTCGGCTCTCCTTGTCTGCAACAGAATCAAAGAGATAAAGATATAGCTATGCTGAAAACAGATTTGAATGTTAACACTGATTTACCCCATGTCTATGTCCATTAACTCATTCCTTACGGAATACTTCAATTTTTTTCCACTCACGTTTTGACGGAATACTTTCTGTGAAAATCACCAATTTAATAGGTACATTCAGTTAAATGTCTCTCTCTCCATAACAAATTATTTTAGAGGTAGAAAAGTATACATTTACCGAGTCCTTGAAACCTATCCTTTCTAAATATGGAATTATTTTTGTATAATTCTGAAGTAGGTAGGTTTCACAAGCATCAGTCATAATATTATATTATAATATTATAATACTATAATAATATTATAGCAGTCTATCCCTGCTATAATAAACCTTCCCTACGCGTGACTTCTGGGGTTTCCCGCTAATTATAATATCCAAATGTGGTCTATATGCAGTCCTCTACGGCTCTGATTGGTCAAATTCACGTGTACTGCTTTATTATGGGAGTTTCCGAGGGAATTCTGTATGACGTCACCAAAGCCGATAGTACTGGCTTTCCGTAGGGAATGGGATAATTCACCGAGCCGCTGTCAGCGGCTTGCCGTAGGGAGTTAAAATCTACGGATTTCAGTAACAACAAAAATACACAACAGAGTAGTATTCTGTCCACGTCATGGGTGAATGTCTCATGCCATAGAATCGGTTGTATTATTTAGGAAAAATGGTATTCATGAACATTGTAATCAACCTTTTGGATGTCATGTGTTAGGTATCTTGACCTCTTGCACACTCATCTCTGCAGTCACTGGCAAGTAAAAGTCTTTGACTGTGCTGGTTGACTTAAGTGCCTGCTGTTTGGCCTGATGCCCCTTACTTTCTATGTGCCTTGTCACATCCCGCACACCTTGATGGGCACAAGAGTTCTCTTGGCGGCAGATAGAGCACCAGTAATAGGAGCTGGTGCTTCCTACAGTAATAAATGGCCATTTAGATGTTCATTCATTATTAAAAGAGCTCTTGTAGGTGGCTGCTCCTGGTACCATACCTTTTTCGCTTTTGTTTTGATGGTCTCTTTTGACACCCTAGCCATCTCCTCCACCGTCTCTTCCTCCTGCACCCGCGCTTTCTCTTCCTCCTGCACCCACGCTGTCTCTTCCTCCTGCACCCGCGCTGTCTCTTCCTCCTGCACCCGCGCTGTCTCTTCCTCCTGCACCCGCGCTGTCTCTTCCTCCTGCACCCGCGCTGTCTCTTCCTCCTGCACCCGCGCTGTCTCTTCCTCCTCCGCTACTAGCGGTGTTTCACTTGCCCCGGGCAATCGGGCAGTCCTAAATATCAAGCCCTGTCTTTTGTCTTGAAGTAAACATGCATGCTAAGACACTGTTTTTGTCACACAGCAGACAAGTTTGCATAAGCGTTGCATGCTAAGCTAATGTAACCAGAACTATAAATATCATATAGTGTTAACAACAACATATCTAAAACTAGGGGATGCTAACCGACAAAGAACAGCTCGTGAACTAAATTAACCTTACAACCTTGGATGCCCCTGACAACAAATGATGGGTGGCAAACTCACCAACAAAAATAGACAGCAACCAATGCAAGACTTAACATTTATTACCTTAGGTAGCTATGCTTAATACAAGTACCAATGTCTGAGTGTTATCTAGCAAGTGCCGTAAAGCATTACGCAGTTCTCCCGGTGCCATAAAAAGCATTAGGCAGTTCCCATGAGAGGTCTCAGGGACGCAACACCAGAGTTACATTGTGCTATGATTGGTGAACCAGGTGTGGAAACGTAAAGTGCATAATGGCTTTAAACTGAAGCTATGTGAATCAGAGATGAATGCTTAATTTAAGCTGAGGAAAATTTAAGTTGAGGTACATTAGACAATGGATGCTGAAAAATGTCCTCCTTCTTAATTCTTATGAGACATTGCAATAGCTCCCAGTAAAATTTCACATTGATCTTTGGGCTTTCCAATGATCCACAATATTGCCAAAAGTATTTGCTCACCCATCCAAATTATCGGAATCAGGTGTTCCAATCACTTCCATGGCCACAGGTGTATAAAATCAAGCACCTAGGCGTGCAGACTGCTTTTACAGTTTGGAGCTGGCCCCTTCCTCTTCCAACATGACTGTGCACCAGTGCACAAAGCAAGGTCCATAAAGACATGAATGACAGAGTCTGGTGTGGATGAACTTGACTGGCCTGCACAGAGTCCTGACCTCAACCCAACAGAACACCTTTGGGATGAATTAGAGCAGAGACTGAGAGCCAAGCCTTCTCGTCCAACATCAGTGTGTGACCTCACAAATGCGCTTCTGGAATAATGGTCAAAAATTCCCATAAACACACTCCTAAACCGTGTGGACAGCCTTCCCAGAAGAGTTGAAGCTGTTCTAGCTGCAAAGGGTGGACCGATGTCATATTGAATCCTATGGATTAGGAATGGGATGTCACTTAAGCTCATATGTGAGTCAAGGCAGGTGAGCGAATACTTTTGGCAATATAATGCATATCATGTGACTAGGAGGGTTGCTGGGAAATTCCTAGTAAGGAAATCACAACAAAAGAGAAATTGAGAGACACATTTTTTTCTTGGTTCCCAGGAAGATATACTGCACATTATGTTTTTGGTGGGAGTTAACTTTGAGAGAGAGAGAGAGAGAGATAGGGAAATGGAAAGTTAAACTCCCTTCATTTCCAAGAAACCAGATGAACACACATTTTAAGAATCTGCAAGAACAAATCCTCACCCCACCCCCGCCATACACACCCGTTCATGTGTCAGCCCAGAAAACGCTGGTTACGAATGTAACCGTGGTTCTATGACTAAGTGGAAGACCGCCAGGGTGGTGCTGAAAGCACTAGTGGAAGGATCTTTGCATCCGTGTGTTTCGAGAATCGCATACAAAAGTTGTCATCTCATGACGTATGACATGCCTGCCTATATAAGGCAACATCCCATGTCATTTGGCCTCAAGATCATTCTCGCGCAATCCGAGTGACCAAAGACCCTGGCGGTCTTCCACTTAGTCATAGAACCACGGTTACATTCATAACCAGCGTTCTATTTCCTTCACTCCAGACTGCCAGGGCGGTGCTGAAAGCACTAGTGGAAGACGAATACCAACCCAGTCATGAGGAATTCAGAAGAGCATCACCACCTTCTGGAAGAACAGCTGCACACAGCAATGGCATGGACGCAACATTTAGCCTGTAGTACCGGGCAAATGTACATGTATTGGACCAAGTTGCAGCAGCACAAATGTCAGAGAGTGGTATACCCCGGAGAGCTGCCCATGATGTTGCCTGAGCACGCGTCGAATGGCAGCAGACAGGAGAGGGCACAGTACGTCCCATAGATTCATAGGCATGGGTGATTGCCTCCACAACCCAACGGGAGAGCCGCTGCTTGGACAGAGGCCTTCCTCTCGGAGCACCACCAAAACAAACAAACAATTGGTCTGTTGTACGGAAGGCTGCCGTCCTATCAAAATAAAACCTCAGAGTCCTGACAGGGCACAACTCTGCATGCAAGTCCGTCCTGTCCGCCGGTATAGCAGTCAGCAAAATCGGCTGGTTGCTAAACTGGGGAGATAAGACTTTCAGGAGGAAAGCTGGGTTAGGCCACAATGAAACACTGTCAAACATAGGGCCCCAACGAAGACAAACAGTACTCACTGAGAGGGCATGTACAGTGGTGCTTGAAAGTTTGTGAACCCTTTAGAATTTTCTATATTTCTGCATAAATATGACCTAAAACATCAGATTTTCACATAAGTCCTAAAAGTAGATAAAGAGAACCCAGTTAAACAAAGGAGACAAAAATATTATACTTCGTCATTTATTTATTGAGGAAAATTATCCAATATTACATATCTGTGAGTGGCAAAAGTATGTGAACCTCTAGGATTAGCAGTTAATTTGAAGGTGAAATTAGAGTTAGGTGTTTCCAATTAATGGGATGACAATCAGGTGTGACTGGGCACCCTGTTTTATTTAAAGAACAGGGATCTATCAAAGTCTGATCTTCACAACACATGTTTGTGGAAGTGTATCATGGCATGAACAAAGGAGATTTCTGAGGACCTCAGAAAAGGCATTGCTGTTGCTCATCAGGCTGGAAAAGGTTACAGAACCATCTCTAAAAAGTTTGGACTCCACCAATCCACAGTCAGACAGATTGTGTACAAATGGAGGAAATTCAACACCATTGTTACCCTCCCCAGGAGTGGTCGACCAACAAAGATCACTCCAAGAGCAAGGCGTGTAATAGTCGGCAAGGTCACTAAGGACCCCAGGGTAACTTCGAAGTAACTGAAGGCCTCTCTCACATTGGCTAATGTTAATGTTCATGAGTCTACCATCAGGAGAACACTGAACAACAATAGTGTGTATGGCAGGGTTGCAAGGAGAAAGCCACTGCTCTCCAAAAAGAACACTGCTGCTCATCTGCAGTTTGCTAAAGATCACATGGACAAGCCAGAAGGTTATTGGAAAAATTTTTGTGGACGGATGAGACCAAAATAGAACTTTTTGGTTTAAATGAGAAGCGTTATGTTTGGAGAAGGAAAAGACTGCATTCCAGCATAAGAACCTTATCTCAACTGTGAAACATGGTGGTGGTAGTATCATGGTTTGGGCCTGTTTTGCTGCATCTGGGCCAGGACGGCTTGCCATCATTGATGGAACAATGAATTCTGAATTATACCAGCCAATTCTAAAGGAAAATGTCAGGACATCTATCCATGAACTGAATCTTAAGAGAAGGTGGGTCATGCAGCAAAACAACGACCCTAAGCACACAAGTCATTCTACCAAAGAATGGTTAAAGAAGAATAAAGTTAATGTTTTGGAACGGCCAAGCTAAGTCCTGACCTTACTCCAATTGAAATGTTGTGGAAGGACCTGAAGCGAGCAGTTCATGTGAGGAAACCCACCAACATCCCAGAGTTGAAGCTGTTCTGTACAGGGGAATGGGCTAAAATTCCTCCAAGCCGGTGTGCAGGACTGATCAACAGTTACCGGAAATGTTTAGTTGCAGTTATTGCTGCACAAGGGGGTCACACCAGATACTGAAAGCAAAGGTTCACATACTTTTGCCACTCACAGATATGTAATATTGGATCATTTTCCTCAATAAATAAATGACCAAGTATAATATTTTTGTCTCATTTGTTTAACTGGGTTCTCTTTATCTACTTTTAGGACTTGTGTTAAAATCTGATGATGTTTTAGGTCATATTTATGCAGAAATATAGAAAATTCTAAAGGGTTCACAAACTTTCAAGCACCACTGTAGCTCACTCACACACCGGGCTGTTGTGATGGCAAGGAGAAAAGCCGTTTTAACAGATAGCCACTTAATGTCAGCTGCTGACAGGGACTCATAAGGAGGCAAGCAAAGGGATTTGAGCACAGTGTTCAGATCCCATGACTGACTCCGCACAAAATGAGGAGGATTAAGACAAAATGCCCCTCTCAAAAAGGCTACCACCAGCCGGTGGGACCCAAGTGAAACACCTCCAACCTCTGAACGGTGGGCTGTTAGTGCTGCAACATATACCTTAAGTGTAGATGCAGCCCTGCCAAGCTCTAAAAGGTGCTGTAGGAAATCTAAAGTCTGTGGAACAGAGCAGCTTAGGGGGTCGATGTTGCATTCCGCACACCAATCACAGCACACCTTCCACTTGCCTGCAGGGCCGTTGACAGCTTTGGCTGGGCCCGGGACAAAATAATCTGAGTGGGCCCCCCCCCAAATAATCTGAGTGCCCCACCACCACACACACACACACATATGCACGCACACATATCGCCACACAGCAACCACCCACACCCAACCCCTCTTTTCACAGTCTCCATTCACTCCAACCCTTAAATAACAGGTATTCCAAGCCCATTATAACAGTCAACCATTTTATTTCAACATTTCAACATATTTACAGTTTGAACATTTCCTTAGTCTGCAACTATTCAGGTGCGAAATGCAATGCGCCGGACTTTTGCTGTGGCAAAGTCGTCAATAAGGTCATTGAAGTCCAGCTTCTTTGCAAGTTCGCGCTCTATAGAGAGCATAGCAAGCCCATTGAGCCTCTCCTGTGACATGTTTGAGCGCAGGTAGTTGATAAACCAAAATGATTGTTTACGGGATGGAACTGGGCCTCAATGAGAACAGAGTTATGGCTTTCCCAAAATCTGAACATAGAAGCATCACCACTAGTGATGTGTACAGTGAGTTTTTCAGTGTATTTTTTTGTCTTGTTTTTCATAAACGTCCTTTCCGTACTCGATTTAGAATGTTACAAAAAAAATTGACAGCCTCCCAACCACGTAACATTAGCCTATCTGACCTGGGGGCTGAAGGCCAATTTATGCTGACAACCCAGTCCTCGCAGACGGCGCCGTAGACAGTGTCTGCGTAGCCCCCCCACCTTCGCAGACGCAGCCCTCCCAAAAATTGTGACCACCGCAGAAGCCTCGCAGACAGCGTCGCAGACAAGAGGGCTCTGATTGGTCCACTCTACATCCGCTGTACACGCACTTCCGCTTCCCTACTTTCCCGGTTTGGTTTGTTTTCACGACCGGCATTTTTAAAAACACGAGCGAAGATGGAGCAGCATGAAGAGTGGTTGATTGAGGAAGTGAGGAAGTACGGACATCTATACGACTCCAGTTCTAGTCATTATAAAAAAAAAAAGTTCTAGTCATTATAAGTAACCGGAGGATAAACACTCCACTAACCACACCCACCAACTACTCCTAGAGACTTCGCGCCCCCTTGCGTTGTGCCGGTGAATAACATCGCGCACGCCTATTATCCCCGCTCAACAATAAATTACAACTGTCTGCGAAAAGCTATCTGCGAAAGCCTTGTCGCACGAGCATGCAGAGGCCTTGACACGTTTATTATGGATAAACCAAAAGGATTACAACGTTCCCTGGATATAGAACTGGACCGAGAAGATTTCAAAATCTTAACGTGTAAGCAACAACAATAAAACAGAGGTTGTTTTATTCATTTAGGGCTTATTAGGCTACTTTCATTAATTGCGCTTTTCATACAGGCCTATCATTTTTCACTTGAGCAAGGGAATTGTTTGAAGAGTATCCAGTCTAAGCGAAAGTTTAATGTTTTGCAACAGACTAACCTCAAAACACCCCATTTATAGCCCATTCGTTACATTAAACTCTATCTAGCTGGCAATTTCACATGCCGTCGTATCTACACGGGATGATTTCCAACAAAATAAGGTTTAATTAACAAGAGGCAGCGTTCCACGGGCTTTCAGCTAACCGGAGTCCAGCTCAGCGCAGCTCAGCAAGCATGCCTAAAACATTTGGATATGATTGCGGGCCAATGTGCTATTCTTTGCTTCATTGAGATATATGCAACACAGTGTTATTAAACCGATATGTTTATGAAATAATTCAATGCCCTGTGCATTTCAGTGTTCACTCAGTGTACCCTGCTATCCCCTACTTTATAATTATGAATGGCGCGTCACGCGTGCTGGGGTTACATTACGGGGCTGGAAAAAAGTTATCTGTGTCTTACCTGGCTCAGCTGCGCCACTGCCTTCACCACCTGCTGCATCATCTGAATCTTTTCTAAAATATCTATGCAGTGAGCCCCTGAGGCTCTTGGCTTCTTCATCTCTTTTTCTCTTTTCTTTGCTCCTGACTTGTGCATGTTGGCAAACGGGCTCGCACGCTTATTGTCAAAGTGTTATGATGGAATAGTGCCGTGTTATTTGGCGCCTTAATCAAAGACCAAACCATTTCTGCATTAGGGGTGGTAGGTGGGTTCTTGAATCTATTTTCAAAGACAATAAAGGCAAAAGAACCAGAAATCATTCATTGAATGCAAATATAGCACATTTTTCTCCCCCAAATCAACACATTTTGAAATGAAACAATGATTAATGGCATCTTCATGAGGGACCAGTTCTGGGCCCCCCCTCATGCCTGGGCCCGGGACAAAATACCCGGTTGTAGAAAACAGTTGCCACATTGTCTGTACGTACCAATACATGTTTGCCCCATAGCACTTCCTGAAAGTGGCGCAACATCAGAAACACCGCCATCAACTCCAGTGTGTTGATGTGGGACGTGCGCCACGCAGCAGGCCAGGTGCTGTTCACACCTTGCCGATGCCAGACTCCACCCCAACCCATGAGGGAAGCATCTGTCCGGATAACCTCCCACCGTCCCGGTGGGGGACCAAGTGGAACTCCACGAGTGAGAAAGTGTGCCTGGGACAAAGGTCTTAGCATGAGCATGCAACGGTGTGTTATTCTCACCCTCATGTGCCTGTCTCGCACTGGACACAGACGCAGTTGAAGAAGCCATCCCTGAAAAGCCCTTAGCCACAGAAGACCCAGAGGAATGACTACTGAGGCCGCTGTGAGTTTCCCCAACAGCTGAAGGAGAGAAACGTAACGCTGAGTTCCCCCGACACGAAGGTGGTTCACTCCAGTGAGAATTGAACTTATTCTGTCTGGCATGGGACTGGCCAGCATAGTGTTCGAATCCAGGGCAAGGCCAATGAAATGTGTTGCCTGGACTGGGACCAGTTTGCACTTCCTCTGGTTCACCCTGAACCCCAGAGCCGTAATGTGTAGTAGCAACCGGTGAGCATGTTCCCTGGCCTGTTCGGGCAATGCCGCACAAAGAAGCCAGTCATCCAAGTAAGGGAGCACTCTTATGCCCTCCTTCTGAAGGGGTTCTAGTGCTACTTGGACGCATTTCGAGAACACCCTTGGTGCCAGAGAAAGTCTGAAGGGGAGAACTCTGAACTGAAAAATCTTTCCCATGAACGAAAAATGAAGGAAGCGCCTGTGGTCCGCGGCAATGGGTATGTGAAAATAGGCGTCCTCGAGATCTACGGTCACGAACCAGTCCTGGATTGTGACCGCTTGCAGTACATCTGTTGTTCATAGCATTCGAAAAGGAAGCACCTTCAAGAAACAGTTTAACCTTCTTAAATCTAAAATCGGCCTGAACCCGCCATCTTTCTTTGGAATGAGAAAATAAACTGAACTTCTCTCAACAAGGCTTCTGCCCATCTTGGATTGGTTATAACTGTCTGCCTCACACCCGAATGCATTGGTGGCTGGCGGCGGAATTGCAGGCGGTACCCTTCTGAAAGGGTGATGAGTAGCCATTGGTTGGTTGTTATTTCACACCAACGTGCTAGCTGGCTGCCTGTAAAAACTCCTGCCACTGGCCCTGACCTGTCAGTGGTCCTGTCTACGTTTTTCGGAAGGGATGGGGGGGCGACGACGGCGGGGAGGACCTGTCTGTCAAAAAGGGCGAAAACTCACATGTGGCTGAGCGCCACCCTGCCTGGCCGAGGGAGATGAGGGAGGTGGGGGATCGGGGGCCTGCTACTGGGGTCGATGGGGAGACCTTTGTGCAGCTCTAGGGGCCACATGCCTAAAGCATGAGGCAGAAGGGTTTGGCGGAGCTCTGAAGATGGGTGCTATGCCCACATGACGGGAGCGAGACTCTGTAACAGACACATGTCTGTCAAGGGCCTCTTGTGCCGCTGGCCCAAAGACCTGTCCAGGTGCCAGTGGGAGGTGCTTCAGGTTGTTCCTGCATACTTCTGGCAGAGGTGATTGAGCCAGCCACACTTGTCGACGGGCTTGCAGCAAGGTGCCCAAGGTAGTGCCACACTGGTTGGCAATGACACCCATAGCCTGCAGTGAAAGTTCCAGTACCTCAGCAGCCAGTGGGTCTGCCAATGATGTGTTGAGTGTCGAGTGCAGCATAACAAGCATGTGTGCCAGTGAGTTAGACACCCTGCCAAGAAAGACAGTAGAGTTGTAAGCACAAGAAAGTAGCTCGTCTGTGTGGTGGCACTCAGCGTTAGGGCAACGCACCTGCTCCCGAAGTGCTTCATCGGGAGACACAATGAGCGAAGCAATGCTTGATTCGACTACTGGCATGCTACCCAAGCCAACAGCACCGGGGTCCTGCATCGCCGCAAGCATGCGAGACATCTGGTCTGGACGGGCAGCTTTCGTAGCAGCCTCCAGGGCAGAGGCCACCACAGAAGTAAAGTCACGACACTGGAATTACCGGAGAGGCGCACTGAACACGGCGCAGGAACATGTTCTCAGATCCGGTAGGAGGCGCTGGGGTGTCCAATTGCAAACGTACAAGCAAAGCCTTCAGTGTGGCCTCCACTGAACCCACAACTGAGGCAGACTCCCCAGATCGCCCAGAGGTAACATCACTGCCCGAATCATGGGGCTCAACACCTTCGCTTGGTGGCTGCGCCGAGGAAGAAGGCTGACTGAAAAAGATGTCTGAGGCAGCCACAGACATCACTTCCTCTTGGTCAGGTGGCTGAGAACATGAGCCAAGGCACTCCGTGCAGCGATCATGTGCATCCAGCACCTCCATTAGGTTGGGGCAAGTGGAACACCTCACTGAATCCATCTCAGTGTCTACTCAGCCACGATTTTTTTTTTTTTTAAGAAAAGAAGCAAGGTGTAGCACTGCTTGCTAGCCTGGCAACCAAGGCTAGCGAGTTCGCAAGTGCAACTTTACCGCTACAGACAACGATTTACTAGCAACCAGAAAACCGATGCTCACGTAAAGTTGTAAGTACACGTTAACGTTATTGGCAACCAATTTGCTAACTCACTCAACACTGACAAACCTGCCGGCAACCGAACAGTTTGTGACAAGACCGATATAATAGCCATCCCTGAAAACTTGGCAGCCAAGATTCAGTGACTATCGATGCATAAACAACCTCAAAATAATGTTAACCAAGTTACCTTAGCGACCAAACAGCTCGCATGGAGTTGAGTCCCACTGAAGTCCTCTTCAGTCACGAGCTGCACTGTAGATTGTCGCAGGTATTCCCACAGTTAACTGATAACACACACACAATTCCAATAGAAGAGATGCGATTCCAACGTGAGAAAAAAGAAGAGGCCAAATGACATGGGATATTGCCTTATATAGGCAGGCACGTCATACGTCATGAGATGACAACTTTTGTATGCGATTCTCAAAACGCGCGGATGCAAAGATCCTTCCACTAGTGCTTTCAGCACCGCCCTGGCGGTCTGGAGTGAAGGAAATAGAACAGGCTTCCTCTCAGACCTTTCTCACAATTTTGACCTTCATACCTCAACTTCTAGAAAAACACAATTAGTAATATTACGTTAGTAATAAACATTAGCGTTAGTAATAAACATTTTAAATAGTAATAGAAAAGGGAAGTGTATGTAGACAACACTGAACAATTTGATATACTGCACATTATAATGTTTTTAGGTGGGAGTTAACTTTGAGAGAGAGAGAGAGAGAGAGAGAGAGAGATAGGGAAATGGACTATTGGAACACAGCCATGGTGTGTGTGTGTACAGGCATGAGTGTGTATGTTTTCATTTCTGTTTAGATATGTAAGTGCATGCAATGATCGTGTTTGTTTAAAAAGCACACTACAAACAATAAATTATTATTTTGCTGGTATTTAAGTATAAGTATTACTGAAAAGTCTACAAAGCTGAAAGAAAAATGTACAGTAGTTTGTTTAAAATGCACTTTGAATAAAGGTTACATAGCTCCTTTTTATTTATTGTGTATTTCACTGCTATCTGAAATTCAACCAGGTACAAGTCATGAGCCCCAACCAGGTGCAGTCTGGTCACTAGCCACAAAAAAGCCAAACAAAACATTCTGTTCTTTTCCATGACATCTGTCAGGCTGTAAAACTGCAGTCCCACATAAAGTTGCCTTAGCATGACCGTTCGTCTTGCAGTTGAATGCAGCAGACTTGCTCTTCATGCAACATACATGGATACAACAGCCACAAAATAAACAAAAACAACAAAAAAACAGATGTCATGTACAAGGTTCCCACATTCATTTTTCAAGTAAATTATGAAACTTATGTATTTATTTTAATTTAATTATCAATGGCTAATTTTTAGGGAGTAAAAGGGTAAAGGATGCAGGACAAAAAAAAGGATATTATTGTTGTTGTTGTATTAATAGCAGGGCAAGTCTCTAAAATGACAAGCGTTTGGCTTCTTAGTGATGCTAGAAGGAAGGTCATGCATTCACCAAAGTCTATAGGATTCTTCCTGTCTGTCTCATTAATGTGCACAATAACTTTGAAGTGATTCAGATAAATAGTATTTAAATGATCACATTCACAGCCAGGATCTGCATCCACGAATGCAGTGAAGCATGGATTAAAGCAAAAAAAAAAAAAAACTGACTGAAAAAAAAAAGCTCCATGTCGTTGGCCCCTACCACATCAGCGATGTGTCAAATTTTAAACGCCATGTTGTCCATTATCCCCTAGGCTCCTACTTATAGTACATTTACATAATTTTAACAATGACTAAAGCTAAGGCAAGACTTGACCATTGTCATTACTGGCTATATATGATGAAACATCAAGTTTTCAGCGCAAAGTGCCAATTTATTTCAACAATTTAAAAAAGTGCAAGTGCAGTTGAACTTGAACCATGCTTTCAAAAGAGGGGAACAGAAAGAACTTGCAAGAAAAGTAAAGTGAAAGTTCACTTTTTCTGCTTCTTCGCAGTGAAGCCAAAGGCATCTAGTTTTTTGCCATTGCTTCCATAGACTTTTTTTATGGCAAACTACACAAAAGCGCACACCTGCCATTTTCAACTTTTTGCACCATGAACTAAATGGCTTGCCAATGAATTTATTTGTCACATACATTAAATTACTAATGTAAACCATTAGTAGCCTATTTAAGCAATCACTGTTTTCTCCACTGTTTTCCGACCTTTTGTGCTGAGTGAATGAAACACTTCATTACACTCCACTGACCGACTTCCAATTCCGGACTTTTTTGAAAATGTAAAATATAGGCCTACGAGATGGTTTTTTGGGGACTTAATTCGCGTTACTCCTTCACTATTAATTTTTGAGACTGACGAGGCACTAAATACTGTGGAATTATTTTCTCCTTGCTGTGAAGTTTGGCATCTTAAACAAGTGTCGGGAAATCTTGCAGCCCGACTCTGCAGCCTCCAATGTTTAAGTGAACTGCTGAAACCATAATGTTTAAAAATTAAATCGTAGCCTAATCAAACCAAAGAAAAACACAGCCTTTCCAGGACGTTGTCTGCCGAAGCCTACAAAAGGCTTAGACTAATAGCATAGGTCTTGCTGCGGCTTCAAATTTTTCACCTGATCACCTTTCAATAGGCAAATATCATTATTATTACTACTACTACTACTACTACTACTACTACTACAAAAGGCCTAGTATTAGTAGTAGACAAGTAACCTAGTTGCCTAGTAGTAGGACAGCCAGATAGTTTCATCAGTGGCCTACGCCGAGCCTCCCCGGGACTAGACAGTAGTGGAGGCTCATCTCATCATCTCTAGCCACTTTATCCTTCTACAGGGTTGCAGGCAAGCTGGAGCCTATCCCAGCTGACTATGGGCGAAAGGCAGGGTACACCCTGGACAAGTCGCCAGGTCATCACAGGGCTGACACATAGACACAGACAACCATTCACACTCACACCTACGGTCAATTTAGAGTCACCAGTTAACCTAACCTGCATGTCTTTGGACTGTGGGGGAAACCGGAGCACCCGGAGGAAACCCACGCGGACACGGGGAGAACATGCAAACTCGTAGCAGAGGCTGTATGTATGTATTTATTTATTTATGCCTATCTAGCGCAACAACTTATTCCTTTACTCAAACATAGCACAAGAAAGGGTTCAACAACAGGCAATCACAGCAGCTTGGTGAAGTTCTAAATCACATCGGTGTCAGACCTATGGGCCTACCCCCCCTTTTTTTTCCCTCGGATCTGCATCACTCTCATTATTGACCTTTAGCGCTCCCAGTTGACGGAAATCCGTCGTAGCATCAATATGGAAAACTCCAGGTGCACAGCATCTCTTCTTTTTTTTTTATTCATAATTTTGCACATGGGCGGCACGGTGGTGTAGTGGTTAGCGCTGTCGCCTCACAGCAAGAAGGTCCTGGGTTTGAGCCCTGGGGCCGGCAAGGGTCTTTCTGTGTGGAGTTTGCATGTTCTCCCCGTGTCTGCGTGGGTTTCCTCCGGGTGCTCCGGTTTCCCCCACAGTCCAAAGACATGCAGGTTAGGTTAACCCATCTCATCTCATTATCTGTAGCCGCTTTATCCTTCTACAGGGTCGCAGGCAAGCTGGAGCCTATCCCAGCTGACTACGGGCGAAAGGCGGGGTACACCCTGGACAAGTCGCCAGGTCATCACAGGGCTGACACATAGACACAGACAACCATTCACACTCACATTCACACCTACGGTCAATTTAGAGTCACCAGTTAACCTAACCTGCATGTCTTTGGACTGTGGGGGAAACCGGAGCACCCGGAGGAAACCCACGCGGACACAGGGAGAACATGCAAACTCCGCACAGAAAGGCCTTCGCCGGCCCCGGGGCTCGAACCCAGGACCTTCTTGCTGTGAGGCGACAGCGCTAACCACTACACCACCGTGCCGCCAGTTAGGTTAACTGGTGACTCTAAATTGACCGTAGGTGTGAATGTGAGTGTGAATGGTTGTCTGTGTCTATGTGTCAGCCCTGTGATGACCTGGCGACTTGTCCAGGGTATACCCCGCCTTTCGCCCATAGTCAGCTGGGATAGGCTCCAGCTTACCTGCGACCCTGTAGAAGGATAAAGCGGCTAGAGATGATGAGATGAGATAATTTTGCACGTATCACACACATACATCACACCACGATGTGGACAATACTTGTCCACAAGACAAAAAAGAATAACAACAACTACAGCAAACAAAAAAAAAAAGAGACAGCACACACAAAAAAGGAAAAAAAACCCCACAAATAAATAAATAAATAAATAGATCCTACCTACTTTGCACATTCAGTGAGTTACACAGTATGCTATTTAGTTTTAACTGATAATCTTTACTGTGTCAACGTAATTCTGTACTAAAGACCATGTGGATATAAAATCTTGTTGTCTTGAATATTGCTTATTTGTACTTTCTTCAATGGGTAAAAAGTCTATTATCTGATCCAGCCATTGGGTAAGAGTTGGTCCTGACTGAGATATCCAAGTAGTGAGTATACACTTTTTTGCAAAGTAAGACAATATTGTAAACACACATTTCTTTGTATAAGGAAACTTATTCTTCACCCCGTAGTTCAACAAATACAACATAGGACATAAATCAAAAGTACATTTACACATATCTTGAATTGCTTTATGAATCTTCTCCCAAAAAGAGTAAACAACTTTACAGTCCCAAAATAGATGCATAAATGTTCCCCGTTCAATTCCACATTTCTTCCCATCAAACTTATTAAGCTTAACTGGAGTTATGTAATATTTGAACAAAAATTTATAATTAGTCTCTTTTACTTTAATGTTTGTGGCCAAAGGTGAAGTAAAGTCTGTGCACAACATTAACCACTCTTTTTCACTGAAATTCATTTTTAATTCTAGTTCCCAGACTGATTTCAAGAAAATAAAGGAGTTCTGTGGCCTTTCAGATAGTGTTTTATATAAAATAGATATCTTCCCCTTAACAGAGGAGGCCGATGTTATAAACTGTTCCAACTCAGTAGGATAAAGTCTAAGTTGTCCCTTTTCCTGCAAATGGACAATGATGTGACGGACCTGCAAGTACTTAAAAAAATCTGTTCTAGGAATTTGATATTCTATAGAAATATCAGCAAATGATTTCACAGACTCAGAACCCTTGTCAAACATGTCTGAAAAAGTCTTCAAACCATTAAGTGACCAGTTTCGAAAATTAGTTTGCGAAAGAGCTAAGAAGTCTGGGTTAAATGCAATAGGAGAGTTTATACTTATCAGACTGTCTTTGTCTAAGAACCTATTACAATCCTGCCATGCTTTCAGAGTGGCTTGTAGTAGGGCCCACCCCTCTACGGTTGTCGGGGAATGTAGTGTATTAATATGAAGTGTTGATGTAATCTCCATTGGATAGCAGGTTAATGACTCGAGTGATACCCAGAGAGCGCTAGCTTCTAACTTCCAACTTACATTATTTCTAACTTAACAGGCCCAGTAATACCACTGAAAATTAGGGAGCCCTAACCCCCCTTTAACATATGACTTTGATAAAGTAGCTAACTTAATCCTTGGTGTTTTGTTGTTCCATATAAATTTTGTTAAATATCTATTGATTAGCTTAAAAAAGGAAAAAGGGATATAACATGGCAACATACTAAAAGCATAAATAAACCTGGGGAGTATACTCATTTTGACTACATTAATTTTACCAATAAGAGACAGTGGGAGAGTAGACCAAATCTGCAGCTTCTCTTGGCATGCCTCCATCAAAGAATTATAATTTGTCTTAAATAGATTTTCTAAAGAGGGTGTTACTTGTATTCCAAGATATTTGAACCCATGTATTGACCAAGAAAATGGGCATTCTTTTTTAATGTCATTATCATTTGTAACATTAAGAGGGCAAGCAATTGATTTTTGTAAATTCACCTTGTAACCTGAAATTTTGGAGAATGTTTGAATATCCATTAAAACATGAGGCAACGTTGCTAAGGGGTCAGTAACAAATAACAACGTGTCATCGGCATAAAGCAAGATTATATGATGTTGTGTGTTTGCAGTCACTCCTTTTATCAGAGGATTAGTTCTAATCATCTCTGCAAACGGTTCTAGTGCCAAAACAAATAGTAGTGGAGAAAGAGGGCATCCTTGCCTGGTGCCCCTTCCTAGTTGCAAAGGAGCTGACTCCACACTATTGGTACATACAGTGGCGTTTGGAGTTTCATAAATTGCTTTAATCCATTTGGTGAAGTTGTGACCTAACTTAAATTTTTCTAATACTAAAAAAAGAAATTCCCAGAAGAGCCTTCCCAGAAGAGTTGAAGCTGTTCTAGTGCACAAAGCACCAGTGCACAAAGCAAGGTCCATAAAGACATGAATGACAGAGTCTGGTGTGGATGAACTTGACTGGCCTGCACAGAGTCCTGACCTCAACCCAATAGAACACCTTTGGGATGAATTAGAGCAGAGACTGAGAGCCAGGCCTTCTCGTCCAACATCAGTGTGTGACCTCACAAATGCGCTTCTGGAAGAATGGTCAAAAATTCCCATAAACACACTCCTAAACCGTGTGGACAGCCTTCCCAGAAGAGTTGAAGCTGTTCTAGCTGCAAAGGGTGGACCGATGTCATATTGAATCCTATGGATTAGGAATGGGATGTCACTTAAGCTCATATGTGAGTCAAGGCAGGTGAGCAAATACTTTTGGCAATATAATGCATATCATGTGACTAGGAGGGTTGCTGGGAAATTCCTAGTAAGGAAATCACAACAAAAGGGAAATTGAGAGACACATTTTTTTCTTGGTTCCCAGGAAGATATACTGCACATTATGTTTTTGGTGGGAGTTAACTTTGAGAGAGAGAGAGAGATAGGGAAATGGAAAGTTAAACTCCCTTAATTTCCAAGAAACCAGATGAACACACATTTTAAGAATCTGCAAGAACAAATCCTCACCCCACCCCCACCATACACACCCGTTCATATGTCAGCACAGAAAACGCTGGTTACGAATGTAACCGTGGTTCTATGACTAAGTGGAAGACCGCCAGGGCGGTGCTGAAAGCACTAGTGGAAGGATCTTTGCATCTGCACGTTTCGAGAATCGCATACAAAAGTTGTCATCTCATGACGTATGACATGCCTGCCTATATAAGGCAACATCCCATGTCATTTGGCCTCAAGATCATTCTCACGCAATGTTTCTTCGGTTTCCAGTAAAAAGGTAGTTGTAGCACCATTCTTGTAAAAACCTTGGCACTTGGTCATCCTGCACAAGGCATGCAGGAAATATTTTCCCAGCAACTCTGAAATTACAGCAAATAAAAGAATGAGCAAAAACAGACAATGCATTTTTATTACTTACAGTATGGCTAAGGTACGAGTATGTGTATGCAGAATCCTACAACTGAAAAATACTGTTTAAGTCGGGAACACATCGGAACAGGACATTGTCAACTTTATTTAAAGAGTATTTTGGCATTTTCCCTTGCCATCCTCCCCCTCAAACCGAGTCTCTATGCCAGGGGTGGGGAACGTCCGGCCTCCGGGCTGTATACGGCCCGCAAGGCCATTTGATCCAGCCCGCAAGATGATTTCATAATTAGTCACACACAAAAAAAACAAAACAAACAAAAAAATTAGAGAGATATAAAATTAGAAGGGGGCGGCACAGTGGTGTAGTGGTTAGCACTGTCGCCTCACAGCAAGAAGGTCTGGGTTCGAGCCCCATGGCCGGCGAGAGCCTTTCTGTGTGGAGTTTGCATGTTCTCCCTGTGTTCGCGTGGGTTTCCTCCGGGTGCTCCGGTTTCCCCCACAGTCAAAAGACATGCAGATTAGGTTAACTGGTGACTCTAAATTGACCGTAGGTGTGAATGTGAGTGTGAATGGTTGTCTGTGTCTATGACCAAGTTTACATTAGACTGTATCTGTCTCGTTTTCTTCGCGGATGCACTGTCCGTTTACATTAAACCGCCTGGAAACGCCGGGAAACGGGAATCCGCCAGGGTCCACGCATTCAATCCAGATCGTGTCAGCTCCGGTGCTGTGTAAACATTGAGAATACGCGGATACGCTGTGCTGAGCTCTAGCTGGCGTCGTCATTGGACAACGTCACTGTGACATCCACCTTCCTGATTCGCTGGCGTTGGTCATGTGACGCGACTGCTGAAAAACGGCGCGGACTTCCGCCTTGTATCACCTTTCATTAAAGAGTATAAAAGTATGAAAATATTGCAAATACTGATGCAAATACTGCCCATGTGTAGTTATGATTGTCTTTAGGCTTGCCATCCTTCCACTTGCAAGTGGTAAGTGATATGCGCTGGGATCACACACACAGCGGCTCAGTCCTGAATCACAGCTTGTGCACTTCACTCGCGTGCTCTGTGAGGTGCGCAGGGCCGGAGTGCGCACCCTCCAGAGGGCACTCGCTGTTCAGGGCGGAGTGATTTGGAGCGCAGGATGCCTGCGGAGCCGAGCGTATCCATGTATTGGTGTTGCTGTGTGCACGCAAATCGTGTATTGGTGTTGCTGTGTGCACACTAATCATTTTAAAAACGTTAATCTGATGATCCGCTGATACGGTCTAATGTAAACATGGGCTATGTGTCAGCCCTGTGATGACCTGGCGACTTGTCCAGGGTGTACCCTGCCTTTCGCCCGTAGTCAGCTGGGATAGGCTCCAGCTTGCCTGCGACCCTGTAGAACAGGATAAAGCGGCTACAGATAATGAGATGAGATAAAATCAGAAAAAATGTGACTGCAATTAATAAAATAGGGGAGTGATTGTCTTTCCGGGCCAAGGGCAGGGTCCTGAACCCCACACAAGCGGATCGTGATCATGCGCGGTCACGTCACGTCTTTTAGCGGGCACAGACAGACTGTTTAACGATTTCACCAAAACGCACCATGGCGAGTATGAAGAAAAGAAAGGTAGATGCGGAATGTTGCGCTTTTCAAGAAAAATGGACAAACGATTATTTTTTCGTAGAAGTAAAAGACAAGCCAGTTTGCTTAGTTCCTGGGGAAGCACTTGCGGTGGTGAAAAAGGCTAATCTACAGTGTCATTACAACACCAAACACGCCAAGCTGGACGAGCTGAAAGGACAAGTGCATGTGGATAAAGATACATGTCAACCTTTAGTTACCCATCCCCTCACAAAATATGTACTTTTCCCTTACATACACCCATGAGCCCTTATACACGAGAAAAAAATCCAATATCCAAAGCACCGATTGTTTTATTCCACATTATACATGCCTATTGTAATAGGCATATTTATCACACTGCCTCAAGTTAAAGGGATCAAATAAGCATGTACTGAATAAAAATAAATTTTAGATCCCAGAGAAAACAACTGAATTAAAAAGGACTATATGTCCAGTCAAGTAAACAATTATCTACTAAAGAGAATGACTGAACTATAAACTTAATTATTTAATATACATTGCATCAGTAATACCAGAATTATTGATGTAAATTTTGCAAATAAAATGTATTAATATTAAATAAATATTAAGTCAACTAAAGATGACTGAACCACATCAAGTATATTATCTAAACAGATAAGTGAAAATATTAATAAGTAATGAAGTTAAATTGAAAATCTTCCCAGTAATTTATAACAAGAATTTGAATCTTATTCCTTTTTGGAGTGTTCTTTGTTGTACAAAGATGTTGCAGATTTGGCACTCGTGCTAGTTTGGGTAGCAGTTGTGTAGCACTCCTCATCACAGTTCATTTTAATTTGCAGATATGCAGTTAATGTGTCTGCAGCCATATTTTTTCTGTACTCCATATGAATTTTCCTAACTTTCCCACTGTCACCATGACCAAGGTAAAGCAGTTACTGAAGATGGACAGATGAATGCAGTAAATGACTTTACTGCTGTATAGCGTGCAAACATTGGCCGGATGATAAAATGAGACCTTCGAGATTTGTAAAGAATACTTTGAAGATGTGTGTGTATATATATATATATATATATATATATATATATATATATATATATATATATATATATAATGTATGTATATGTATATATATATATATATATATATATATATATATATATATATATATATATATATATATATATATGTATGTATGTATGTATGTGTGTGTGTGTGTGTGTGTGTGTGTACTTGCTACATATTGATGACTAGAATATGTTTTTTAGAATTCAGACACTTTTGGGGAAGTTAGGACATTTTGGCAGGTCCTCACTTCCTCCAAAGGCTGTTTGAGGGTTGAGACTTCATTTCAGGGTTCATAGGAGGAAGTGAGGACCAGCCAAAATGTTCTAACTTCCCAAAAATGTTGGTAAAAAACATATTCTAGTCATCAATATGTAGCAAGTACACGTATACACACGCACATTTCTTCTATTACAGTTAAACTGTTAAAAAAAGCCTTATAACTATGACAACAGGTTCAAAACAATGTCAAATAAAACCAAAATACTCCTAAGTAAGTTACTCTTACTGGGTAATTCAATTGAAAAGTAACATCGATGACACTGTTTTTCTCATTTTGGCCTTCAGCGTTCAGCATAAAACAACCACTTTATCATCCATGTGCTGCATTTGTCTTTGGCTTATTTATATAAGATTATTCTTGCATTGCTTTATGTACATTTGAACACGTGAAGCAAATATATCAAAAATAATTACATAACACAGTTGACAGTTAATTATTATTAATTAGACAGACAGTTGTATGAAATATTAAAGAAGAGGAGGGGGAAACGCACCAGGATACATTAAAATTGTCTGCCATTTGTCCCCTCACCAGCCTCTCTTTCTTTCTCTTTCTTGCAGTTAAAATCCGAACTCTTCTGTCCTGAAGAGGTTAGTACAGTTACAGCTTTACTTATGACGATTACAAGTCCCTGTGAATGAGTTGAAACAGTAAAGCATTAGAACAAGCACATTAATATATACATGTGATTTGTGGCTGCGCTATTGTCTGAACTGCTGTTATAGAAATTTAATCAACAGTTTCTGACCAATTAGAATATCCAGAATTCAGCAGTGATGTGGTATACGTTACATAATTCACTGCCCAATTTTGCCTGTATGAAAAGACAGTCACATGTCATGTTTATAGTGGCAGGATTTTTTTTTTAATGCTTTAGCACAAAATGGAAAGTCCTTATAAATTAGGTGGCACAAAAAGCATTCATGATCTCATACAGATGAATAAATGTATTTTTAAAAATTGCATAGCACATATTACTTTTGACTAACAGTTATTAGTTTCTCATCTCACCTGATGTTCGATGATTCTACGTGATCTTGACGTGAATAATTTTTACAAATGATATGCAATGGATCTAATCTATATGTAATGCATAGGGCCTAATATATATGTAATAATCAGTATAATTATGAGTAAGTGTCTGATTTTCTAATCACAATGATTTGCGGAATGTTCTACAGGTGCCAAAAAGTTGCAGCATGTTAATAGTAAGACGTGATGTATCAGACGAGTGTGTAAGTGGGAGTATAAAGTGAGCTTGGAGCAGTGAAAGTGACAGTCAATGCCAAATGCTTCAGCACTGATCTCTGTTACAACGAAACACTGATGGGTTAAACAAAGCACTTTTAAAAGTTTGCTTTTAATGTAATTTTCAAAGCACTCATTTTATTTTTAATTAGATAGATTTAATCTCTTTTATAACCCTGCGATAACCTGGCGACTTGTCCAGGGTGTACCCCGCCTCTTGCCCATAGTCAGCTGGGATAGGCTCCAGCTTGCCTGCGACCCTGTAAACAGGATAAGCGGCTAGAGATAATGAGATGAGATGAGATTTAATCTCTTTTATAGCCCTGTGATAACCTGGCAACTTGTCCAGGGTGTACCCCGCCTTTTGCCCGTAGTCAGCTGGGATAGCCTCCAGCTTGCCTGCGACCCTGTAGAACAGGATAAGCGGCTACAGATAATGGATGGATGGATTGATAATGTCTTTTATTTCACGTTCAAAACTTTCTTATTTAATCTTTGTCAGTTATTCTTTGTTGTCTGCCACATAATTCGCATGTTTGAATTTTGTAATCTGATTAAATTAGATTATAGTTTATCTCCAAATTATATATACTTGACTCATCTTCTCTGATGAGTCCAATTTTCAGCTTTTCCCATCACCTAGTCGTCTAATGGTTAGACGAAAACCTAGTGTCTCTCTAGAAATATGGGGTGGGTGGGGGGTACTTCGTCCTGGGTACGACTTTAAACTGCAACCAGTGGTGAGTCTCAGGTCCAGGAGGCCTTGAGCATTGGGGAAAGTGGAGTTACTCCTTAATAACTATTACTCCCAGGTCTGCTCTGACCCCGAGTGGTAGCACATGTCTGGGTTCCAGCTATGGGTTAAATAGTACATCACCAATAAGGCGCTGGCAGCAGGGTGCTTTTCAGTGCACTGAGGCAGATGAACCCAACAGGGTCAATGGCACACCACCAGATGGCATGCAGAAGAGCCACTAAAATAGCCAATGGATGGCATCACTCAGCAAGTCAGTTGTCACTGCAGGGCAACTTCCATACCTTCAGGTCTGTGGCACTTTTGTGCACCACTTGGCATCAGGTCTGGAGGTCCAGAGAGACAACACAATAGGGGCATGACATCTTTTGTCTTACCTTACTGTGCAAGACGCTTCATTAGGAGAGAAGAATAGTATGCAAGAGCTCATGAGGCCAGACATTCCGTGTCGGCTAGGTCGGACCGTTAGTGCCGCTGCTGCAGGCAACTCTGTTGCTCTGGTGTGGGCCTCGCGGCCCATCTGCATTTCTGTGCATCCTAATGAAACAGTCGTCATCGCCAGTGATGGACAGCCGATGATGATGAGATGGAGACCTGGAGAGACCTACAAGCCACAGTGTCGGCAATGTTTGAAGGCTGCTGCGAACTTGGAGCAGGTGCAGATGTGACAGAACCCCACCACCACCACCACATGCAGAGCTCACTCTGGGAGCAATACTTTTCCTTGAGCAGCCCCAGAGATGAAGACCTGGTTTATCACGATGCTTTGTGTGGTAGTCGTGACCAAGAAGTGAGTCTAAGCTGTCCCTGGCTCAGACCCAACTGCATTCCTTGGGGCCGTAGCCTTCCTACACTATCAAGTATTCCAGGTTGCCTCCTCTTTGGTGAGAGTTGAGTATAATGTGAACCAAGTATGCAGGTTGTCCATCCAGGGTGAGAGGTGCAGGGAGTGAAGTGGAGGAGGGATTGGTGGTTAAGGGACCAGGGATAGCAGGTTTCAGGCATGAGATGTGAAAAGTCAGTGATAAGTGGCTATAGAGCTGAAGCGGCTGATGAATCTCTGGGAGAAGTTGATGAAGCCCAGGAAGCGTTGGAGCTCCTTTACAGATATAGGAGTAGGCCATGTGGTGACTGCAGCTATTTTTTCCCCTGATTACTGATTTCCTGAATCCATGACTACTCCCTCCACACTGATAATATAACCCAGGTACGAGACTTGGGCAACATGAAATTCACATTTCTCAGATTTTACATACAAAGATTGTCTTAGTGCTAACTGAGTTATAAATTACACTTTTGTTTGTAATTCAGTTATGAAATAATTAAAAAAGACTTTAGGAAGCAAAACCAACATCAATTAGTTACAAGTTAGAATTGTAATTTTTTTAACTCATGTCAATAGATTATTTTTTGTTCAAAATTTCATCCTGAGCATGAAATGCTTTATTGTTTATCAATACAGGAAGTGCAGAATTATTAGGCAAATGAGTATGTTGACCACATTACCCTCTCTATGCATGTTGGCCTACTCCAAGCTGCATAGGCTTGAAAGCCTCCTACCAATTAAGCATACCAGGTGATGTGCATCTCTGTAATGAAAAGGGGTGTGGTCTAATGACATCAACACCCTATATCAGGTGTGCAAAATTATTAGGCAACTTCCTTTCCTTTGGCAAAATGGGTCAGAAGAGGGATTTGACGGACTCAGAAAAGTCAAAAATAGTGACATATATTGCAAAGGGATGGAGCACTCTTAAAATTGCCCAGCTTTTGAAGCGTGACCATCGAACAATCAAGCGCTTCATTCAAAATAGTCAACAGGGTCGCAAGAAGCGCGTTGAAAAAAAAAGGCGCAAACTAACTGCCCGTGAACTGAGGAAAGTCAAGCGTGAAGCTGCCAAGATGCCACTCGCCACCAGTTTTGCCATATTTCAGAGCTGCAACATCACTGGAGTGTCAAAAAGCACAAGGTGTGCAATACTCAGGGACACGGCCAAGGTAACAAAGGCTGAAAAACGACCACCACTGAACAAGACACACAAGATGAAACGTCAAGACTGGGCCAAGAAGTATCACAAGACTGATTTTTCTAAGGTCTTATGGACAGATGAAATGAGAGTGAGTCTTGATGGGCCAGATGGATGGGCTCGTGACTGGATCAGCAAAGGGCAGAGAGCTCCAGTCCGACTCAGACGCCAGCAAGGTGGAGGTGGGTACTGGTATGGGCTGGTATCATCAAAGATGAGCTTGTGGGACCTTTTCGGGTTGAGGATGGCGTCAAGCTCAACTCCCAGTCCTATTGTCAGTTTTTGGAAGACACCTTCTTCAAGCAGTGGTACAGGAAGAAGTCAGCATCCTTCAAGAAAAACATGATTTTCATGCAGGACAATGCCCCATCACACGCATCCAAGTACTCCACAGCATGGCTGGCCAGAAAGGGTCTAAAGGAAGAAAGATTAATGACGTGGCCTCCTTGTTCACCTGATCTGAACCCCATAGAAAACCTGTGGTCCCTCATCAAATGTGAGATCTACAAGGAGGGGAAACAGTACACATCTCTGAACAGTGTCTGGGAGGCTGTGGTTGCTGCTGCACGCAATGTTGATCGCAAACAGATCAAAACACTGACCGAATCCATGGATGGCAGGCTTTTGAGTGTCCTTGTAAAGAAAGGCGGCTATATTAGTCACTGATTTGTTTTTTTTTTTTTGAATGCCAGCAATGTATATTAGTGAATGTTGAGTTGTTATATTGGTTTCCCTGGTGAAAATAAATGAGTGAAATGGGTATATGTTTGTTTTTTGTTAAGTTGCCTAATAATTATGCACAGTTATAGTCACCTGCACACACAGATATCCTCCTAAGATAGCTAAAACTAAGAAAGCCCTACTCCAACTTCCAAAAATACTCAGCTTTGATATTTATGAGTCTTTTGGGTTCATCAAGAACATAGTTGTTTTTCAATAATAAAACTAATCCTCAAAAATACAACTTGCCTAATAATTCTGCACTCCCTGTATGTATTACTACTACCAAGTGGTTTATTGTAAGCTAGCCAAACTTTTTTATATATATATATATATATATATATATATATATATATATATATATATATGTATATATACGGTATATATATATATATAGCGCCCTCCACAATTATTGGCGCCCCGGCTAATATGTGTTAAAAGCCATCAAATAAATTATAAATTCAATTTTTTTTTGCAGAAGCATAATCTCACACTGAAAATTGTAGAAAAATGTAATCTTTAACTCAAGTGAATTTAAAAAAAAATCCCTGACTAAGACAGAATTATTTTTCATAAAATCACCTGTTCCACAATTATTGGCACCCATAACAATTCCTAGAAAATAAATGTAATTGAAGCATTTCTGTCATTTCTACTGTAGTTTATAAAGTTGATCAGAGTATCTAGGAACCTTTAATTAGCAATTCATCACATCCTGTTTCCCTGGTGTATAAATATGATGTGACACAGAGGCCTATTTCTCTTATCCACTCTTGAACATGGGACAGACAAGAGAACACACCATTCAAGTAAGGCAGATGTGTCGACCTTCATAAGTCAGGCAATGGCTACAAGAAAATAGCCACTCGCCTCCACCTGCCCATATCTACAGTCAGAGGAAACATCAAGAAGTTTAAAACAACTGGAACAGAGGATGCAAGTTTATCTTGCCACCATGCACAGTGAGGAGGATGGTAAGAGAAATAAAAAGTTCTCCAAATTGCATCAAAGAGTAGCATCTTGGGGTCACAAAGTCTCCATAACAACCAGGGCCGTAACTACCATTGAGGACACCGAGGTCATGTCCTCGGCATTTTTTTTTCACTCAGAAATGTGAAATTAATATATGATGAAAATCGTTCTGACTTTGATCGGTGGAAAATTCTAAATTCAGCTTGCACCATTTGTTTGTCTAAAAATAAAGTCCACATAATCATTTTTAAACGAAGCTGAAATATCCGACATTGGAAACATTTCATATTCGGCAGCCTCGCGATAGTCAGCTAAGCACCACGGGATATACAAGAGCTGAGAAGTGTTCTCATCAAGGTCCGACTCCGCAGCCAGTCAGTTTGTCAATTAGTCGTGGAATCTGAAAATTGACATAAGATGAAGAAGTCTACTACACTAAAACAAACCAAACTCAGCTCTGGAAAGTCAACAAGTGAGAGAAAAAGAAAGAGGGAAGAAGGGGAGTTAATTTTGCCAGTCACTGACAGTTATGTGCCGGAATGCTTATGATCATTAACAGTGCAATTTTAATTAGCATTTCAAGCAACAACAGTCGAAGCCACTTAGCTAGATAGGATTTTCGTTTTCCAGGCGGCACAAACTCTTTTATTCTCTCTCTCGATTTGATTTGGTGCGTTTCAGATCAGAAAAGGCTGGACAGTCGTGACCTGTTGTTTATGAAGTTATTGGGTGCTGACGAGACTTGAGCTATTTTGCTAACTTACCAGACTATAGGTTAACGTGAACACAAGACACTATTGTTTTGATCATTGGTTGTATTTTCGAACGGAAATGAAAACGGGTAGCAAACTTATTATGTTCACATTTTATTTACAGCAGGGGTCACCAAACTACGGCCCGCGGGCCAGATCCGGCCCGCCACCCCCCTTTGACCGGCCCCCCAGCCCCTCTGCCCCCCATCACTTGAACCGGCCCTATGAGGCAATCCCCAAAAGTGGTCATGGCCTATTTTTTTAAATTGCTTTTTGGCAAATAATAACATGTCTGCATCTTGTATTTTGTTGATTTTATCAATTAAAATTGATGTTTAGTTATAAAATGAACTATTCATATTTTCCGAATTTTCGTCATATGCTCGCGATCAAGCAGTGACAGGCAGCGCACGCGCAAAGAACTGTCAGTGTTCAGGACAGCAAAATGGCTAGCGGTCAGCGAAAAGCTGACAGAGTGCAGAGTTTTTAAAGAACAGTGGACCACCGATTATTTTTTCGTTCAGTGTAAGGACCGTGCAGTTTGTCTTGTATGTAAAGAAAGTGTGCCGGTTTTCAAAGAATATAATCTGCGTCGTCACTATGAAACCCGCCACAAAGCAGGGTTCGAATTATAAATTTGACCCTATGGGGGTCTCTATTTAAAAAAAAAAAAAAGCAATGCATACTCGCTCTCCTGGACCAGCGCACTTTTGCGCACTGCAGTGCACAGCTTTCACACACAGGCGCGCGCATGCACGCACGCACGCACACACGGTGTTGCATATATATATATATATATATATATATATATATATATATATATATATATATATATATATTGTTAAACAAAGGAAGATCGTTGTGAGATAGAGGACAAGTCTTCTTCGGACTTAACTTCACATTCGATTTCGCAGGCTGCAAATTTCAGTTTGCGCGCATAGTGGTGTGGTGGTGAAGTACAGCCGTACATGTTGCGGTTTAATAACACGTTCAATACAAAGTTATGGCTGCATGGTGATCGGAAATGAAATGAGTTTTATTTATATTTATATGGTGATATAGGCTATTCAAGCTTATTATGGTGATATATGACGTATTTGAGAGACTTCCACAGAAAATTAAGTTTGCTTCTTTCATGGGAGCCTGAGGGAATGGGAGCTCAGCTCCCATTGGCTCCCACGTAATTCGAACTGTGCCACAAATGCTAGTTTGCGAGGGCAAACAAGAGAAGACAGGATTCGGAGGATGAAATGCGGACTGGCTGCACAACAGAATGTATTCCTTCGCCAAACCCAGATCAACCAGGCTGCTGTCCGAGCTAGCTATAAGGTAGCTCACCTACTAGCTACCCATGGAAAGCCGTTTACTGATGGGGACTTTGTTAAAGTATGCATGCTTGCTGTGGCTGAGGAGGTGTGTCCCGACAAGAAGGATGCGCTCAATGCGGTGAGTCTCTCCGCACCTACTATGACCAGGCGAACCGAAGATTTGGGGGACAACGTGTATGACCAGCTGAATGAGAAAGCGTCAGAATTCAAGTTTTTTGCTTTGGCCATGGATGAGAGCACTGACGTGCAGGACACAGCACAACTGCTGTGATCTATTGATCTATTGCTCATATTATTATAATTTCACTGTTTTTTAAAATGTATTTATTTTATAGGCCTATTTATTTGACCTTTATTAAGTGCTGCATACAATTATCATTAATATTATTAATAATATCAACAGGCTTACCTACAATTTATAATTTTCCACTCACCTTTGCCAGTGTCAATCACCTCAACTAGGCAGATGTTTCTTACCTTGACAGCTTTGATATTATTTTTATTAGAAAATAAATAAATGGAATATCTGTGGTATTTCAAATTAAAACAAAGTGTGAAGACTCGATTACTACTTTTGCAAACCACTAGTAAAGATAAACAAATATGTGCCAGGAATCAAGTGTTGACATAGTAGTATGGATATAGTAGTGGGGATGGCCGTGCCAGGCTAGTAATCTCTACTACACAATGAGGCCTGCTGGTGGTCATATTTGTCTGGGTTATACAATTCTATGTGATATAGCTGACCCGACCCCGGCCCCCATCACAGTCAGGAACGACAATGTGGCCCCCAGAGAAAAAAGTTTGGTGACCCCTGATTTACAGCATGATGAACCACCTCTGACTGCTTTCTGTCAATCATGAACAGCCCAGCCGCGTTCACAGCTCCTCCTCCGATCACCAGCTGGAGATGAGCCTCCTCTCGGGAAGTCTTGTCCCGCCCCTCTTATTGACTCCCATCTCCAGTGAGGCTCAGTCTCCGAATGGAGCGTTTTAGTCGGTTTTGTCCAATAACCGTCTAGTATTTTGCTATTGAAAAGGGCATATATTTTTTAAAAAGCAATTGAAGTCCATTCAGGCTCGGCTAGATTGCGTTGTCACTCACTCACTCACTCACTCACTCACTCACTCACTCACTCACTCACTCACACTCCATCATTCACTCAAACTCTCACTCACACTCTCACTCCATCACTCACTCAAACTCTCACTCACTCGCTCTCTCACTCACTCAGCCACACTCACTCACTCACGCACACACACACACAAAAGACTTTTGTGATCGTGCAGTTTTTAAATTGTTAAAATAAACATGTTCACCTACATGTTCATCTTGTTGGGTGATTTTGACTCGTTTCCAAAATGTATGAAAAGTCACCATATTAGGACATTTTTGGGGGCAAATAAGATGTATCGCAATGTTTGACCTCGGTATTTGAAAAATCCTGGTTATGGCCCTGATAACAACCATCACATGCCAACAAGCTGTTTGGGAGGCATGCATGGAAAAAGCCTTTTCTCACTTACAAGCATAAACGTAAACGTCTGGAGTTCGCTAAGCGGTAATGGGACTTCAACTGGGACCATGTGCTTTGTTCAGATGAGACCAAGATAGAGCTTTTTGGCAACAAATACTCTAAGTGGGTCTGGCGTAACACAAAAGATGAGTATGCGGAAAAGCACCTCATGCCCACTGTGAAGTATAGGGGAGGATCGGTGATGCTGTGGGCCTATTTCTCTTCCAAAGGCCCTGGAAACCTTGTTAGGGTGCATGGCATCATGAACTCTTTGAAATACCAGGACATTTTAAATCAAAATTTGGTGGCCTCTGCCTGAAAGCTGAAGATGGGTCGTCACTGGGTCTTTCAGCAAGATAATGACCCTAAACATGTGGCCAAATCTACACAAAAATGGTTCACCAGACACAAAATCAAGCTCCTCCCATGGTCATCTCAGTCCTCAGACCTCAACCCAATTGAAAACCTGTGGGGTGAGCTGAAGAGGAGAGTGCATAGGAGAGGACCCAGGACTCTGGACGATTTAGAGAGATTGTGCAAAGAGGAATGGTCAAAGGTCCCTCTCTCTGTATTCTCCCATCTTGTGAAATGTTATAGGAGAAGATTAAGTGCTGTCTTGTTGGCAAAAGGGGGTTGTACAAAGTATTAACATCAGGGGTGCCAATAATTGTGGCACACATGATTTCATGTAAAAGAATTATTTCTTAATGTGGGATTTTTTTCCCCACTGAATAAATGCACTTGAATTAAAGGTTGGATTTTTCTCTTTTTTTTACATTGTTGTCCTATATTATTAAAAAAAATTAATTTATTAGAAGCCTAAGAACACATCCAGGGTTGATAGTGGAAAAAATTCCTGAGCCTGAACTTTTTTCCTTGCCCCAGAGGTGAATAGGGGTGGGGGTCCTATATGCGCGACACACTTTAAACACTTAACTTGTTGGCCCAGGTATATAAACAGCCTGTGTATAATCCTTATCCATCATTATTGCCAAGTGGCTCTTTTTAGATATTTTCATATGGTATGCATTATGACCCCAGTACTATTCAAGAAAACACGTACCATTTTCGTTTCAATGTGTTCAGCGTTTAGATTGACATTAGTCCATCTTAGCACAATCTCTGGAGGTAAATGCTATACAGATTCTACAGCAATACCAAGATAGGTCAGTAAGTGGCTATAATACTACATCAAAGGGAATTATACACTAGGAATTGATTGGTAGCCATTAACTAAAGGACATGAAAAGGACAGATGTTCATTTTTCTTTAACAAATTTAATTGCAAAATATGCACCACTGAACTGAAAAGTCACAATAATAAATATGATGTACAACACAGTATGGAATGAACAAAAACATTTCACCCACCCTTTACTGCTTCTTTTCTGAACATAGTTTTTTGTCCAAAATATGCAAATGGTACAAAATATGCAACATTGAACTGAGAACCATAATAAATAAATATACTGTAAAAGACAGTATGGGATTAACAAAAACATTTCACCCACCCTTTACTGCTTCTTTTCTGAACATATTTTTGTCCAAAATAAGAACATGGTGCAAAATATGCAGCATTGAAGCCCATATGAGTGCAGGACGTCATTTAGTTCCATCATCAAAGCTGAGGCATTGGCAATGTTGACTTTTTTGCTGGCAAGATGCTGTGTTTTCACACTGCCTGCATCCTCATCATAAAATCAGACCAGTACATTAAGAATTTTGTCCATACTTTTGTCCGTGGCCTCATCAATGTTGACTGAAAACATGCCATTCTTTAACTTCTCAGACAGACGTTTTTTAAACTCTGGTGAGATGCCGTGGGTAAGAAGGTAGCTTGCATGCTGCCTCGAGACGGACAGATGCGCTAGTGCGGGTCTGTCCTCCGCTAATTTCTTACATAAAGTGACGAGTGGTTGAGCGATAGTAAATGACAGGTCAAGTTCGGCAATGAATGAGCACAAGCGAATTTTTAAATCAGTTACTCGATCGGTCATTGAGGGTGGAACATCTGCCGTGGCCGTTGCCCCTGGCAAACGTGAGGTGTGTTGCAGTGCTCTGACTGTTGCTTTATGAACAGGGTCTGCTTCGTGCCGTGGCAGCACTTTTTTTCCACTACTTCCATACATCAGTTTCCACATCTTAATGAGGGGTGCCAATAATTGTGGAGGGTGCTGTGTGTATATATATATATATATATATATATATATATATATATATATATATAAACATTTAGAAAATAAAATGAATATTATCACACACAAGGAGAGACAGACAATACAGTCTTCTGGAGTGGCGGTCATGATAAAACAGCTGGTGTAGGTTTTGCTGTGTCTGTTAAGTTCAAGAACATTAATCTTATTCCTGTCAATGATTGACTCATGACATGTTGCATAGATCTGCAGAATGGGAATTATGTCACTCTCATCAGTGCTTATGCTCCAACTATGCAGAAAACACTTGACGAGAAAGAACTCTTCTATGAAAATCTTGGAGGGTGCATAACCAAGGCTAAAGATGACAGTATATTTGTTTTAGGGGATTTTAATGCATGTGTTGGTAAAGATTGGAAATCCTGGCCATCTGTTATTGGTAAACACAGAGTTGGCAAGATAAACTCCAATGGTCTTATGCTGCTGGAATTCTGTACCCAGTTTCAGCTCATCATATCGGGCACCATATTTCAGTTAAGGAGCTACTTCAAAAATACCTGGATGCACATGCGTTCGACACACTGGCATCAATTAGACCACATACTTGTCAGTGAAAATGCTAGGTCTCTTGTTAAAGTCACCAAAGCTAGTCTCACAGCCAACTGCTCCACCAATCACAGACTACTGATCTGTAAGTGTAAAATCTCAGTCAGGAAAAAGAAGCAAGGCATAAAGCCTCCTAAGAAGCTTGACACAAACATGACTTGTATTGGCATATTATATTACACTTATCAGCCTTTTCGGTTTTTAGCCATGTTGAATGTAGTTCGTATGGTCCACGGCAGGCGTCGCTTATCCGCGAGATCTTCACGAGACTTGTGCAAGACTTCAAACGTGAAGTGTCAGCGCTGCCATTTTGAAAACTGTTTACACAGCAGCCAGATTGCCATATCATTCCAATTTAGATTAATTTCGAGATTTGCCAGCTTCATCAGTGATGGAGATTATTCCATATGACTTTGAACCAACGTGAAGTAAAGAAGAGTTGGAAACACAACAGGACAAGGACTAGTCCGTCGCACTGCTATTTACGTCATTACTGTCACACAATTAAAACGTGCAAGATCAGGTTGTGGGTTTTCAAAATAATAAATACATGCATGTATTTTTGTGATAAATACATATTATACTGAGCGCATTTCCCACATAATCCTCATGTTTTCGGACAGCACTATAAAATGGCGTCCGCACTATATAGTGCCCTATATAGTGAGTAGGGAGTGATTTCGGACACAGGGAAAACTTCCAGCTTGATTATGTCAGCATTCGAAGGAGGGCACGCGTGTCTTTTGACAACATTGGCAGATGTTGGTCACTTTGATTTCCACTGTATGTTTTACTTCTGTCCTACAAAGTCTCGCACAGATCTCACACAGGTCTCAGCGAATCTCATTTACGGCCATTGCTTTGACATATGGACTGATATATTACATAGCGCATTTCAAACACTCATAACTTGCTATAGCAGTGACAAAATAGCTGTCGGAAATGCATTCCTACATTTTATAAAATGAGATAAATAGAATTTTGATAATAAAAAAATTTGCCTTCAGTTCCCCTTTAAATAATACAAAACTTGGAAAAGGTCCTGGACCTGATGGAATACTTCCTGTACGGCAGTAGCTGTTTGAGAGCATCATTGTTGGCCCTCTTCAATGATCTCTGGACAACTGAGGACATTCCATCGGAACTCATCAACACTAATATCACCATCCTCTTTAAAAAGGGAGACCGCAGTCAGTGCAACAACTAGCGAGGAATTTCTCTTCTCAGCATTGTTGGGAAAGCTTTCGCGAATATTATCCTTCAAAGGCTCCAGGTACTTGCTGAATGGATTTATGCACAATCTCAGTCTGGCTACTGCAGAGGTAGAAGAACAATTGATGGTATCTTCACGTTATGTTAAATTATGGAAAAGAGTAGAGAACACCAAAAGGATTTGCATATAGCATTTGTTGATTTTACAAGGCTTTCGACTGTGTTAATCATGAGTTGCTCTTCATCATCCTGGAAAGGCTTAGGAGTCCAGAAAAATTTACAAGCGTTATCAAGACACAATACTCAAATGTACAAGCAAGAGTCATTGCTGATGGAGAACTGTCACAAGCATTCAATTGTACCTGTGGTGTGAAACAAGGCTGCAAACTTCCTCCAACCCTATATGGTATCTATGCAGCTGTGCTACTCCAACTATCTTTCAACACCATCAATTCTAACTGCAGCGTAAAAGTGCACTTCTGCTACAACAATGACCTTTTTTTATTTGTGAAGATTAAAGGCAAAGTCAAAGTCCAGTACATGTGCATACAAGAAGCCCAGTACGCTGATGACGTAGCTCTATTTAGCAATAGTGCAGATGGCCTTCAATGCCTATAATGAGGTATCTAAGAAAAGGGGTCTCTGCATCAACACCTCAAAGACTGAAATAATGAGTATTGGCACCCCACTTGATTTCTTTGTAGATGATGTCAAGCTGGCATGAGTCGATCGTTTCAAGTACCTTATGTTATGTAGTTATGTTTCCAAAGACTGCATGATGAATGAAGAGATTAGTGTATGAATACAAAGTGCTTCTTGTGCCATTGGACATCTTGGGAAAGAGTGTTTGACTGCAGAGATCTGACAATAGTGCCTAAAATTAAAGTCTACGACCAGTGTGTTACCCCTCTTCTTCTGTATGACAACGAAACATGGACCCTTCACCAAAAACATGTGACTCAGTTAAGAACTATCCAGCAACATCAACTTAGGTCTATACTGCGAATCAAATGGGATCATTTTGTCATGAATGAGGAAGTCTTAGAAAAGACAAAGAGATCAAACTGGTTAAAAATCGTCTCCATTGAATAGGGCATGTTTGCCGTATGGACGATGATAGACTGGCCAAGGCTTTACTATATGGTGAGTTGGCTGATGGAACAAGAAAAGTTGGTCAGCCACTACTTCATTACAAGGACACTTGCAAAAGTGCTCTCAAGCGTGGCACGGCTATGGCAGACTGGAGAGCTATGGCTAATGATCGTAGCAAGTGGAGAACCCTTACCCTCAGCATCTGATCCTTCCTCCACACCGCATTGACTTTTCTATAGTCCACACAGAACTGGACCGACCCGTCGGCCTTGGGAACCAAGACCACCGGGCTGCTCCAGTCACTGTGGGACTCCTCGATGATGCCCATTTCGAGCATGGCCTCGAGTTCTTCCCGAACCACCTTTTTCTTGTGTTCGGGTAGCCTGTAAGGGCGGCTGTGCACTGCCACCCCCGGGGGCATCTCAATGTGGTGTTCTATGAGGTGGGTGTGGCCGGGCAGGGGCAAGAACACGTCCAAAAATTCGGTCTGCAACTGGGCAACATCCGTGAGTTGGGTCGGGGAGAGGTGGTCTCCACAGGGGACCAGAGAGGTAAGCGATGTCAATGTTCCTTTTTGAACCTCCAGCCCCAGCTCCACCTTCTCCGGAACCAACGACACCAATGCCACGGGGACCTCCTCGTTCCAGAATTTGAGCAGATTGAGGTGGTAAGTAGGCTTGTGAGTCCTCTCGCACTGCGAATAGCAGGGGTTCGAGACACTTATCCCAATTGTGTACGTCCTTGCATACAAACTTTTTAATTATGTTCTTGAGGGTGCGATTGAACCGTTCGACTAAACCGTCCGTTTGTGGGTGATAAACGCTGGTGCGGATCGGCTTAATTCCCAGTAACCCATACAGTTCACGCAGTGTGCATGACATAAACGAAGTGCCTTGATCAGTCAGAATCTCTTTGGGGATTCTGACTCAGGAGATGACGTGGAAGAGCGCTTCCGCAATACTGCGTGCTGAGGTATTGCGAAGAGGTACTGCTTCCAGGTATCACATTGCATAGTCCACCAGAACTAAAACAAAGCAATACCCTCGTGTTGACCGATCTAATGGCCCGACGAGATCCATCCCAATTCTTTCGAACAGGGTCTCGATTAATGGTAGAGGGCACAAAGGCGCTTTTGGAATGGCTGCTTGATTTACTAACTGGCATTCGCAGCATGCCGTACACCACCTACGGACATTGCCACGAATCCCTGGCCAATAGAACCAGGCCATTATTTGGGCTAGTGTCTTATCCTGCCCCAAGTGTCCAGCCATGGGATTAAAGTGAGCCACCTGGAATACCAATTCCCGGTGGCTCTTTGGGATCAAAAGTTGTGAGATCGTCTCCTTAGTCTGAGTGTCCTGCGTCACTCAGAATAATCTATCCCTCATAATGGAGAAATAGGGGAAGGACAGGGTGGCGTTTGGCTGGAGCATTTGACCATCGATTACTCTCACTTGGTCAAACGCATGCCGCAGAGTCTTGTCTCACGATTGCTCTGATGGGAAATCCGCGAGGGATTCCCTGAGAGAGGGAGGAGGAGCCTGCTGCTCCTCACTCTGACGCGGTGATGACGTAGACGGCTCTGTGACAGCTGCTCCCGCCAATGCCACACCGGGACCTCCCCCTGCTGAACTACGGCAGGACCCACTCTTCACTAAATGAGTCATTAACTCTGAAATCCCAGCCAATCAGTCCCCAAAATTATTGAGTGGGTAAGGCGAGGATTAACCGCCGCCTTTCCACTAAATTTCTCCCCTCGAAATAGAATGTGGACCGACACTAAAGGGTAGTTGTGAACATCCCCATGCACACACAACATCTTCACCAATTGTGCTCCCCCCAATGCCTCGTCTTGCGCCAGGCTTTGGTGGATTGAGGTCTGATTACAGCCAGAGTCCACCAAAGCCTGATACGTATCCCCTTGGACACTCACCGGTATGTGATATGCTCCGGCCCAATCGAGGGTGGTTCCTGGCGCGTCCGGGATCCGGACCACCGCGCCCACCTCCATTGCTGAGCACTGATGCTGGAGGTGCCCCGGCTCCTCGCAGCGCCAGCAAACTGACCCGGGCTTTCTCTCTGCACCGGCGCTCTGGGGTTCACTCACCTGAGGGGGGAGAGAGACAGACACAGAAGCGGGAAATGGGAGGGCACCGCGGGTGCAGCGGGCCGGCTGGGGTGGAGTCGGTCCCCGCCTCTGCGGTGGGGGAACGGGCCAAGGATGAGACACAGAAGGGGAGGGGGAGAGAGAGAGAGGAGAGAGGAGAAGAGGAGATCTACGATCCTGCCATGGGAACAGCTGCCAAATGATCTTCCGCCAACTCGATGGCCTGATCCAGTGACACCGGGCGATGGCACTCAACCCACTCCACTGTTCCTTCAGGATGTCGTACGATGAACTGCTCCAGTGCCACCAGATTGACGATTCCCTCGCCGTCACGGTTGTCAGCCCTCAGCCACCACCGGCAGGCGTCCCGGAGTTGCTGGCCAAACTTGAATGGCCGGCCGACCTCCTCTAGGCATAGAGTGCGGAAGCACAGGTGTTGTTGTTCTGGGGTGCACCCCACACGCTGGAGAACGGCCCGGCGCAGGTCCGTGTAGACCAGCCAGCTGTCGGCGGGGAGCTGTAGTGCGGCCAGCTGCGCCTCACCCATTAGCAGGGCTCTGCTGCTTGCTCGAAGAGCGCTAGGAAGGCCTCGGGGTTGTCGTGCGCACCCATCTTCGTTAGGGTGAGGTGGGGAGGGCCCGCGGCGGTGGAGGTGGTGGACCCCGCCGATGCAAGGAGGTGCCGAAACGCCTGACGATCTTCCTGTTGCGCCAGCATCAGGGCCTCGAACCTTTGCGATTGCTCCTTTTGGAGGGCAACCAGCGCCTGGTGCTGGCTCTGTTGGGCCGTGGCGAGGGCGTGGATCAGGTCTGCGAAGGGGGAGGACTCCATGGGGCTGTTCTCCTCTGTGCTCCGGTCCCGGGCTTCAGCACCACTGTAAGAATATAGCGGGTGGGTGGAGCACAGAAGTACGGCAGGCCAGAACTGAGTTCCAAAGAAAACTTTATTTGCACTTTTCAGTCACAAATAGACACTCTCCCAGCCACATACGCATACACACACAAGTCATCTGGTTGGGGAGAGAGCTCCCTTCCTCTGCTCTCTCTCTCTCCTTTTATTGGACGTGGTCACTGGGGAAGACACACAAACACAGGTTAATTGACATCAGGTGCAGTGATTCTGCCACTTACCTTCCCTGACTCCGCCCTCCGGTCACAGACTGACACTTGACCACGCCCCCGCTGCCACACTTTTTAAAGACAAAAATACAGCAGATTATAGAAAAGTTTAATTCTGTGCTCTCTTAAGCAAAAGATTCTGAAGAACTATAATTGTTCATTAACTGGTTGAGGCAATGATGTAATGGATGTGGCATCAATCTCCTCCCACTGCACGCTAACAAAAACCACTCATCACAGGACAACCTGCTTCACTTTGACAACTTCACATGACTGCAGTCCACCAGCAATGAGGTCACTATTGACATTCGGGTTCATCTGCATGCTTTTACCCAAAGGTGTGAAATCTCCTTACGTATATGCGAGAGAGAGAGAGAGAGAGAGAGAGAGAGAATGTACACTTAAAAATGTTTTGCATGGAAAACAGTGCATGCTTTAAGATACACAATTAATCAAATCTGTGGATATCATGAAAAAATAAAAAGCATGACACAAGTTTTCCTTCTGCACAGTTGAATCCTTGTAGGGGGAGCAGTGAAGAAAATGATTGATAGATAGGTAAAATAATTTCTTTCAAAAGAAATTAACGTTTTGTGGGATTCTGATCTGGTTTCATGTACACCAGTTTGAAAACCTATTTTATCATGGGTAATGTTAAACTTTTTCAAATGCAACCAAGCATTGCATCTAAGTCACTTACACCAAAATGTGATGCTTGGGCTAAAATTAAGAATAATCTTGTTAAAACGAATTCTTCTTTTCACACAAAACCTGGATGGCTTCATTTTTACAGACATGATAAATCAACTTAAAATTATGATATATTGACACAAAATTATGTTACATTAACATGAAACTACAATATCAGTTATGATATCAGTTTCAGCAAGCTTTTTCTTCTGAAAGGGAATGTTTAAGAAGCCAGAATTTGTTAATCTTATAATAAATTGACTTACTCACTGTATGTCAAATAAACATAAATGTATAGTAAATCAACATTAAATAATTATGATAGATTAACATGAAATTCTTATAAATCAACATGGATGTAGTGGTTTTTACCTTTAATTAGAGAGTTAACAAAATTATTAGGATATCGTACATATTGCATGACCAACAGTACATGCTTTAATATACAGAATTAATCCAAGCCATGAATGCTCAGATAAAAAAAAAAACAGAATAATAAAAGGTTTACACAATTTTCATTCTGGAATCCCTGTAGGGGAGCAAAGAAAAGAAAGAAAGAAAGAAAGAAAGAAAGAAAGATAGATAGATAGATAGATAGATAGATAGATAGATAGATAGATAGATAGATAGATAGATAGATAGATAGATAGTCTGTAGTGTGAAATGTTCTCGGCTGTGTTTTTGTTTAAAAATGTTTTCCAAATTGTAGCTGTGTTTAATTCATATCCAGAGAAATACATATTCCAATATAATATACTCAGCATAAACATTTTAAATAGATTCTATATTTTTGGTCCATCCATGACATGTTACTAAAGTAGCCTATTTACTGTTGTTGATGTGGGTCACTTGCTGTTAGCCAATTCACTTTCTCGTACCAGGAGAGCTAAAAGGAACGAGTATTATTCCCTACCTTTTTCACCAAGTCAATTTGAGGCGTTGGTCTACCCTGCTCTTTAATTTTAATTTTTTCCTCGAAAGGAAGACTGGCAAATGGCTTCGCCAAAATTAAATCAGCAATGTTTGGCATCCGTGCGCAGCTTTCTTGCTAGCTGACTAGCCCCCTCAAGTTCAAGTTCAGTCACTCAAATAAACGAAATTTCTGGAACTAAGATAGCAAACTTGACAACACTATATTTACACTTTATTTACAATGAAAATATATACAAACTAAAAAAGCTGGTATGTAATGAATGAAATCGAAATGTAAGCTGATCTCTTACAATACACCACAGCACCAGTGTTGCCAGATACTGCTGATGTTTTCCAGCCCAAAATATGTTCAAAACCCGCCAAAATGCACTTAAATCCGCCCAATTAGGCGGGAAACCAACCAATCTGGCAACACTGCACAGCACTCGCGAATCCGCATGGGACTGAACTGAAATTCACCGCTGCCTGTCTATAGACCCTTTTCAGTCACGTGACCTTCGTAAATGCGACCACCATTTTGGACATGTAGCGGACTTCGGCTAGAATCAGTTTGAATGCGAGGAAGGCGACAAACGGAGAACATACAAGAAAAAGAAGCGAGATGCAGAAAACACCTTTGTTATCCAGCGACGTAGGGCATTTACAGGGCGAGCAGAGGGAGAGGTATTTGCAAAAATTGAGGTTAGCAGGCTTAGAGAGCGACGTTTATCTTCTTCTGCCTGGATTGTTCACTGACGTACGGAAGTACACGAAGCCCTCGTCTTTACCTGACTTCGGCCCACATGATCTTTATACCTATGTCGTTAAAAACCCATCGCCATACACAGGTATTGATCTGAAAACTCTTGTTTTGAACACTTATTTGTAGGCAGTGCTTAATTTGTAAAGTGGGAGGTCCCGGAGCGCAGAGGATGAGCGGCTCCGGTGCAGAAAAAAAGAGGGGGGGAGGGGGGCGCGGCGCTGCGCTTCTGGGCATGTTTTGTAATAACACTGCAAATTAAGTTCATCTGGAGATATTTTGTGGATGTCGTTTCATGAGAGAAATCACCAACAAGACAGATATCAAAATCAGACATTAACACTCAATAAACTTGCATTTTTTTATTTAATTATTTGGGGTTTTTTTTTGTTGTTACATAGTCAAAAGAGGTGTCGGATCACCGGATCCAGTGTAAATAGCTGCCAGAGCCAACGCCCGAGGTTCCGGCGTGCGCTCCGGCTTGCTCCCCCTCAAATTAAGCGCTGTTTGTAGGACACTGCCTCTGATCTGTCCTACAGTCTACCAACAGCAAAGGAACACAACGCTAGCTAATGTCGTTAGCTAATAGCTACTACAGAAGAACAAAGAGGTTACAATGGGTTATTTTAGCCTATTTGGTTACACACTCACCGCCACAGAATGTTAACAGCAATGTAATGCCTTTTCTGGCTAATTTTATTCGTTTTACCTCCAACAAAGTGGTCACTGCACAAGCGCTGGTATGCCGAGGGCTGCCAATCTGTTAATGGCCGCTATCCATCTTCTCCGTCGGTCAGCATCTACCGGGATCCGATAAAATGATAACCCTTGCCTTGTTTGTTGATGGTTACTACATCCAGGTGCACAACAATATAGTGGCATGATGGAAGTCTTGCTGAAAATAAACACTTTCTTTGCTGCCGTTCCTCAATGCTGGCTGTGGTAAACTACTGGTAGTACATGTCCAAAATGGCTGCCGCGTTTGTCGTGACGTCACGTGAAAAGGGTCCATGGTTGAAACGAGCTGTCAATCAAAGAAAATATCCGGCCGCTTTCACCAATCACCAGTCTCCTCGCGGAAACTGCCTTGTCCCTCCCATGTGAGGCTCGGAGTCCGTAGGCGGGCATTTTCACAGTATTTGTCCAATAATCGTCTTACATTTTGAGATTGAAAAGCGCATAGCTCCCAAATGCCATTGAAGTCCACTGAGGCTGGGAGTCCGTGAGACTCCGTGGGCGGGCATTTTCGCAGTATTTGTCCAATAATCGTGCATTTTGAGCTTGAAAAGCGCATAGCTCCCAATGCTATTGAAGTCCACTGAGGCTGGGCTGCATCGCGCTGTCACGAGGGGGAAAAACTCACGCACACATTAGGCGAACTGGGGAAAGTTATAACGGAATGATTTCGCACTGTAGTTGGGTTGAGCACATATATTTCTATGATTCTGGATCTGAAATAGCAATGTTATAAGGTCAGCTATAACATAAGCCTAGCGCAATTCATCCTACACGATGTTCGTCATTTTTAGAGGAGGCTGAGCCTCCCTCGTTGTCTTAGAGCAATCGCCTGTGGTGCAGACCCAGGTGAACCTGACAGAAGCATTGTCTTCAGCATCTGTTGTGTGTCTAGCTGTCAAGTCTCCTTTTTTTCCCCCAGTGTAAACAAACTGACAAAATATAAATGTAAATATAAATATCTTGTTATGACCCAATGAGTGTTAAAGGGCATATCACGGGTAAATTCAGGAGCAAGATCAATGTAATTCTCCTATTTTATATTAAACTTTCGTCAAATATCTGTAACATTCTGCATTCTCTGCAATTTTTTTTACCTTGCACAATACCAGAAAAATTCAGTTGAAATCAAGCCATTTGAGGCAAATTGGTCCGCCTCTGAAAAAGCTTTGCATTTGAATTTCCCGTGAAACATTGATTTTCGTGAGTCATCTGCGGGACGCCTCCCTCTGAATCCTACCTCAGCGCTGGTTTGTTTATGAGAAAACGACCTGGTGGTTTTCTGCAAATTTCTTCAATGTTATTGCGTAATTATTAAAATGGTTAAGAGATGTATTGTAGGAGGGTGTAGCAACACCACTCTTGATGGGATTAGTACTCATCATTTTCCAAAAGACCGGACAATGAGAGAGAAATGGGAGCGCTTGGTCTACACAGGCTGTGCACTGAAACCATGAAAGCTCTTGCAGTCTGCTGGCGCTTCCGCAGATAACGTCACAAATCTGGTTCCAGACTCCCTTGGGATTTTTCCAGACGCATTTTGTTATTTTATTTTTTTCTGCTGTAGACAGATGGCCTTGTGTAAAATTACCCTTCTGGATGAGTGTGTAAAGGGACATACTTTCATATTTAAAAAAAAATGAAATTGGTCCAGAATATGCCCTTTAAAGCACCATTTTAACCCACTGTATGAATGATCATGTGTCTCATGATCACTGAGGTGAACCTCTGAACTTCTCACAGAAGGACAAAGTGAAAAAGGAAGAAAGTCACATGGAAGTGGGAAGTAAAGGGAAGAGTGTGACAATTGGATATTCAAACGAATGTACCTAATGTCCTAAAAAAGTGGTTAATGGTGTGGCTTGGTCAATCTGCAAAGAGTGAGGCCCTGCTATGGACTCCTCTTTGGAGACCAGGTGATATAGTTGAAATGAAGCAACTATTATAACTCTAAGAGTAAAAATAGAGCCTGATAAAATTATCTGATGATTTGGAGACTTCAGTAGTAGCTATAATTCAGACTTTATGAAGATGAATGTGTCTCTGTATTGCCCTTCAGGTTTTGAATTTTTGTATATTTGGATTCTGCCTTTCCTCCTTGCCTCAACTATTGTTTGTGCCTCACCTGACCCTTGCCCGTTCCCTCACTCTGCTTTCACATTGTTTTGGATCTGTTTGGCGGCCTGTTTCTAAATAAACACTCTTTCTGCAATTGCATCTGCTTCTTTTATATGACACAGAAAAGAGTGACTTATTTCCTTTACTCTGTAAATATGTAAGTGAATTAACCATAAATTAGACACTTGATGTTCTACATAAGAGTGAGTGTTTGGTGTGACAAGTTGATCCGTTTCAGTATGACGAACTTTTCAGTATTACAAACTATTTAGACGTCCCCCAAGGAGTTTGTTCTAGTGCGGTTGCAGTGTAATAATTACAGCAGCCCACAGCCTTGCTTCATATCACTGTGTTTTTCACTGTGTTTTTCACTGTGTTGATCCGTTTCAGTATGACGAACTTTTCAGTATTACAAACTATTTAGACGTCCCCCAAGGAGTTTGTTCTAGTGCGGTTGCAGTGTAATAATTACAGCAGCCCACAGCCTTGCTTCATATCACTGTGTTTTTCTTATGACTGCTGGTGGTGCTCTTGCACTCGGTTAAAAAAAAATAAAAAACCTCCTCCTCTTTAACTTTTGCTCACTGCAAATAGGACATTAATGCCAAAAATGAAACCTTTGATTGATTCTTTTATTCTTTGAAAGAGGGGGCATTGATATGAACAGCCCCTAGTTATTTAAAACTTTAACCTGTAAAGATATATCAATCTTAATCCACCTGAACAAGTAACAGAATTGACCAACATATGAAAAGACATCAGATACATGAGGAAAAAAAATCTAACTTTGTTCATTTGAATAATTATATTTTAAAAGCAGTAAAAACATATATGGTTTTGCATCAATAAGAAAAGTCAAACTCAAAGCTGTTTAAACTGGCAGTCTATTCTTTGCCATCAAAAGAAGTGATTTCTAAAATTTCCAGAAATGTTCAACTAATAATATTTAGCCCCTAAGCCCTGGATTGCTGCTGCTTCTCATCCACTTCTGACCACTTCCATCCTGACCACTTCTGCTCCTCGGACCTGCCTGATCCACCTGATGGCCTACGGCTGGCTGGAGTCTCATCATATTGCTCTTGTGGAGGACGGCCCTATATGGACAGTCGAAAGTCACACTTGGAAGACGCTCTGGACCCTTACAGTAATACATTTATGGCTGAGGACTACAGTTGACTTGCTAACTTTAGGACTGCAGTTGTCATGAACAGTTTTTCACTCAAGTTTCCATCAACGAACAGTTTATAACTTAAACAAAACAGACTTCATGTTCAATAAAAATAAACTTGAAATGGAAATGAAATAATAATCCTAATCTCTCTAAAGTGATTACTTGCCTATATAAATGTGAGAAGAGTAAAATAACAGTGTTATACTAGTGGACACATCCATGCTTCCATAGGTTTAATTCTTTTTTTTTTTTACACTGTTCTTCTATTACAATTAAACTGTTAAAAAAAAGCCTTGTAACTATGACAACAGGTTCAAAACAATGTCAAATAAAAACAAATACTCATAAGTTTCTCTTACTGGGTAATTCAGTTGAAAGGTAACATCGTTGACACTGTTTTTCTCATTTTGGCCTTCAGCGTTCAGCATAAAACAACCACATTATCATCCATCTGCTACATTTGTCTTTGGCTTATTTATATAAGATTATTCTTGCATTGTATTATGTACATTTGAACACGTGTGTATTGATATGCACTGTTGTATTCAGTTAATACCAATAGGGGGCAGTCTAATGTAAGATGCTGGACCTGGTAACCGTGTGTGTGTGAGAGTATCTGGATGCAACTGGTTAGTAAAGGCATTCTGACTAGAGTACTCGGTGTGTAAGGGTCATCGATACAACGTGAAGCAAATATATAAAAAATAATTACATAACACAGTTGACAGTTAATTATTATTAATTAGACAGACAATTGTATGAAATATTAAAGAAGAGGAGGGGGAAACGCACCAGGATACATTAAAAATGTCTGCCATTTGTCCCCTCACCAGCCTCTCTTTCCTTCTCTTTCTTGCAGTTAAAATCCGAACTCTTCTGTCCTGAAGAGGTTAGTACAGTTACAGCTTTACTTATGACGATTACAAGTCCCTGTGAATGAGTTGAAACAGTAAAGCATTAGAACAAGCACATTAATATATACATGTGATTTGTGGCTGCGCTACTGTCTGAGCTGCTGTTATAGAAATTTAATCAACAGTTTCTGACCAATTAGAATATCCAGAATTCAGCAGTGATGTGGTATACGTTACATAATACACTGCCCAATTTTGCCTGTATGAAAAGACAGTCACATGTCATGTTTTTAGTGACAGGATTTTTTTTTATGCTTTAGCACAAAATGCAAAGTCCTTATAAATTAGGTGGCACAAAAAGCATTGACTAACAGTTATTAGTTTCTCATCTCACCTGATGTTCGATGATTCTACATGATCTTGACGTGAATAATTTTTACAAATGATATGCAATGGATCTAATGTATATGTAATGCATAGGGCCTAATATATATGTAATAATCAGTATAATTATGAGTAAGTGTCTGATTTTCTAATCACAATGATTTGTGGAATGTTCTACAGGCAGGGCCGTTGACAGCTTTGGCTGGGCCCGGGACAAAATGCTCTGGATGGGCCCCCCCACCCCCTTATCCCAGTCTCTACTCACTCCAACCCTTAAATGACAGGTATTCAAAAACCATTCAACCGGTCAACAACCATTTCATTTTAGCTTCAATCAGATATATGAAACACAATGTTATTAAGCCATTGTGGTTATGAAATGATTCACTGCCCTGTGCGTTTGATATGGTGTTCAGTGTGACTTGCTCTCCCCTCGTTTGTAACATGAATTGCGTGCCGCGCGTGCCTTGGTTGGGGTTACTTTACAGGGCTGGAAAAAGTTGGCTGTGTCTTACCTGGCTCAGCTGCCCCACTGCCTTTGCTAGTACCTGCTGCATCATCCGAATCTTTTTTAAAATATTTATGCAGTGAGCCCCTGAGTCTCTTGGTTTCTTCCTCTCTTTTTCTCTTTTCTTTTCTTTTCTTTTCTGTGCTCCTGACTTGTGCATGTTGGCAAATGGCATGCACGCCGATTGTCGAAGCGCTATGATCGAACGATGTCATTTTTTTCCCCTTAATCAAAGAGTCAGACCAAACCATTTTTGCATTAGGGATGGTAGGGGGTTCTTGACGCCTTTTTCAAAGACAATAAAGGCAAAAGATCTAGAAATCATTTATTGAATGCAAATATAGCCAAGGCTGTGAAATTGTAAATAAGAAATCCGAGGAAAAGGGGGGGTCTGGGGGGCACAGCCCCCCAGCATAAGCTGGGGGTCTGGGGCCCTGCGGGCCCCAGACACCAAGCCATTTTAGGTGTTATATGGTGTATTCTGAGCATTTCCTGCAAGTAAAAAATTGATCTCAACAAGTAAATATTTGACTAGTCTTGGTCTTCATTTTGCCATATAAAATACCTATCAACAGTTTTCTCTTTTAAAATGAAAGATCCATGTAAAATACCTTGAAATATCTAATAAGTGCCTATGTATTTTATCTCTTAATCAAAATAAAAGTAAAAAAAATGTGTAAATAACAATTTAAAGAAATGTTAATAAAAGAAAACTTTGATGGGCCTTTCAAAATGACTTTGTGAAAAATCATGCTCAATATTTAAGTGAGAGATACCTGTTGTCTTCCAAATTACACTTAATTCTTGTATTATGTCCTGGCTTTTTCCAAGAATCTGTCACAATGTCTCTTGTCTACAGAGCAAAAGTTTAAAAAAAACTAATGTTTCTTATCTAATATATTATTTACATCTTTTCTTTTACTTCTGGCTCCTTCTATTCCTTTTTGCATCACTCCCAGCTATTTCTTTCAATTCATCTTTCACTAAGGCTATTAGTTATTAGTTCTATAGTATTTGCATTCCTCTATTAAAGCTATTTACAAAATGTTCATAGTCTGTCAAACAGCATCTAATGAAAGTCTTTTAATTTTCTTTAACACCATCTCTTTCAGTTTTGCAAACTTGTTCTTTTTCATCTTTTCCTTCAGTCTGTCTGTGTGTTCTTTTCTAGCCCTCTTTGCATCTCTCTCAAACACCTCCTTAGCTTTCCTTTTTGACGGCATCTTAACTATGTCTGATCTTACACCCTGTAAGTACAAAATTCACGTACGCGGTGCCAGGTCACGCAATAGCTATTTTTTAGCTCTGTCGAGTCGCAGTCAAGACGTGTTCCACGCTCAGCTGGCATAAAACTCCGCGAGTCCGGCTGTATTGAGCCGCCGGTCTTGTGCAAGGCAATTAAAACCGACTAGACCCCCACCCCCCCAATGATTTTTAATGCAAAAATAGACGTTTTGTGAAGATGATATTTTTCGCGACAGAATCCGCGGAATTCCGCGAAAATTTCACAGCCCTGTATAGCACATTTCTCCCCCAAATCAACACATTTTGAAATGAAATAAAACTAGACAGGGACACTCTAACGAGTGCAAACCCCGCCTTTTCCCTATTAAAATACATTGGGCGAAAATTTCGAAGTTCTGCCATGACCTTGACCTTTGACCTCCAAAATTTAATGGTTTCCTTCCTGGGTGATTGGCAACACGTACAAAATTTGGTCCAAATCGATCCATTGGTTCTTGAGATATCTTGCAGACACACAGACAGACAGACAGACAGACAGATACACACACACACAGACTGACGCAGGTGAAAATAATAACCCCTCCGACTACTGTCGGCGGGGTTAATAATCGCAACTTCATGAGAGCCCAGTTCTGGGCTCTCATGAAGGAATAATGTTGACATTATTCCTGTGTTGATAAGAAACAGAAAACATAGAGCACATTTAACCCTGGGGTGAACCAATCTAATCTCCTTCCTGTTTTAAAACAGCATCAGAATGCACAACCAGATATTACTTCTAGAATTTCTGTAAAGCTAGCTCTTCTGAACATTAGATCACTTTTAAGTCATTTTTAATTAATGATCTTATTTGCAAACACAATCTTGATTTTTTGCTTCTAACTGAAACCTGGCTGGATCAAGCAAATAGTGCTACCACCCTTATTGAAGCAGCTCCCCCAAATTTAAATTTTTTGAATGTTACCCGACAAGGGAAAGGTGGAGGGATCGCAAATATATTCAAAGTCTCTTTTCAATGTAAACAATCCTCACTTGGTGATTTTATGTCCTTTGAACACTTATGTGCACTTGTTACATGCTCTCCTAACATATTATTATTAACTATTTATAGGCCTCCGAGACATTCAGCCAAAGTCTTTCTTGAAGAGTTTGGTGAACTGTTATCAGTCATTTGCTTAGAGTTTGATTGTCTTATTATATCTGGGGATTTTAACTTGCATGTAGATAATACTGATAACATTTATGCCAAAGAACTACTTGCAATTATTGATAACTTTAACCTAGTACAACATGTACAGGGGCCGACCCACTCTCGTGGTCATACTCTTGACTTCGTCATCACAAAGGGTCTTACTGTGTCTAATACTGTTGTTGACCTGGCCTTATCTGATCATTTCTGTGTTTTCTTTGAAGTTTCTATGTCTCCTCACATTCAGAATAGCTCAACGACTATAGGTAGGAGAGTCATAAAAGACAATACGTGCTCTTTTTGAGCAAGCTCTCTCTCAGAACTCAACCAAAATGTCAGACTCTGTAGATGATTTACTGGAATTTTTTAATTTAAATATGACCCAAATTATGGATGATATTGCTCCATTCAAAATAAAAAGAGTCAATGATAAGCAGAAAGCACCATGGAAGCAGTACCCGGCTGTTAAACTGCTAAAGAGAGAATGTAGAAAGACTGAAAGAAAATGGCGCAAATCTAAACTTCACATCCATTATCAAATCCATAAAGAGATGCTTTGTAATTATAATTATGAAATTCGTAAAGCAAGACAGTCTTTCTTCTCCAACATCATCAGCAGGAATATGAACAATGCCCGTGTGCTATTTTCAACAGTAGAGAAGCTAACTAATCCCCCACCACAATTAGCACCTGAACTTCTCTCAGTTAATAAATGCAATGAGTTTGCATCCTTTTTCAAAGGTAAAATTGATAAAATACGGCAGAATATTTCTCATAATATATCTCAGTTGCAAAAAATTGAAAAACTGCAATCACCAATGACACACATAGATAACTTCAACACAATGTCAGAATTTTGTTTAATTGATTATGAGACTCTTGAAAAAACTGTACAAAATCTCAGTTCCTCAACATCTGAACTGGACGTTCTGCCCACCAACTTTTTTAAGTCTGTTCTTCATCTTATAATTACAGATGTGCTTCAAATTATAAATATGTCCTTGGAGACTGGCGTTGTTCCTGTGTCCCTAAAAAAAGCTGTTGTAAAGCCCCTTCTTAAAAAAAATAATCTGGATCCTTCAGTGTTAAATAACTACAGGCCAATATCAAATCTACCATTCATCGGGAAAATCCTGGAAAAAATTGTCTTCAATCAATTAACTGCCTTCTTGATATCAAACAGCCGTTTTGATAATTTTCAGTCAGGATTTCGTGCCAATCATAGCACTGAAACAGCGCTGATTAAAGTTATAAATGACATACGTCTTAATACTGATGCAGGCAAAACATCGGTCCTGGTATTACTGGACCTCAGTGCAGCTTTTGATACTGTTGATCACAACATACTGCTATATCGACTTGAACACTGGGTTGGATTGACTGGTAAAGTTATCAATTGATTAAAATCATACTTAAAAGATAGAAGCTTCTTTGTTACCCTGGGAAATTGTTCCTCAATGTCAATGTCCTTGACCTGTGGTGTCCCCCAGGGGTCGATTCTTGGACCATTACTTTTCAACCTTTATATGCTCCCACTTGGGCAAATTATCAATAAAAATTCAATTTTGTATCACTGCTATGCAGATGATACCCAAATTTATTTTGCTCTATCACCTAATGATTATGCCCCCCTTGAATGTCTCTACCAGTGTATCGATCAAATCAATAGCTGGATGTCACAAAATTTTCTTCAGCTGAACACAGATAAAACAGAAGTAATTCTATTTGGAAAAAAAGATGAAAGGCTCAGGATTACCACTATTCTTGACACAAAAGGGATTAAAACTAAAGAAATGGTTAAAAATCTTGGTGTTTTCATTGACAGCGAGCTAAACTTTGACAGTCACATGAAAGCAATCATTAAAACGGCATTTTATCACCTAAAAAACATTTCCAAACTAAGAGGACTTATGTCAAAAAATGATCTGGAAAAACTAATACATGCCTTCATCTCTAGTAGGGTTGATTACTGCAATGGCCTTTTCACAGGCCTGCCAAAAAAGACCATTAAACGACTTCAGCTGGTTCAAAATGCAGCGGCGAGGGTTCTCACACGAACAAAAAGAACAGAGCACATTACTCCAATTCTAAGGTCCCTTCACTGGCTTCCAGTAAGCTACAGAATTGACTTTAAAGTATTGCTGCTGGTATACAAATCTCTAAATGGTACAGGGCCCAATTACCTCTCTGATATGTTGCAGCGGCCTAACCCAATCAGATCTACCAGATCAAAACAGAAAAATTTACTATTAAAACCAGTTGTTAAAACAAAGTGTGGTGAAGCAGCTTTTAGCTACTATGCAGTACAGCTATGGAACCAACTCCCAGAGGACATTAAAAATGCTCCTGCTGTTGGCAGCTTCAAATCTAGACTAAAGACCAAGCTGTTTTCAGATGCTTTCTGTTAAATAATTAATATTGTCTTCTTTACATTCTTTATAATCTTTACTTCTCTGCATGTTTTAAATTTACTTTAACTTTATCCTATTTTATTCTTTATTCTATTCTGCTGGGTTTTTTTTTCTTTTCTTTTCTTCCTCATCCTATTTGAACTACTACTTCATTTTATTATTTTATTTTTACTATTGTTTAATTCTTATTATTTTCTTTTAATTTCTTTTAATTGTTTTAGAATAAAATAAAATTATTTTATGTAATTTTATTTCTCTATTGTTTACTGTTTTTACTTCTGTAAAGCACATTGAACTGCCATTGTGTATGAAATGTGCTATATAAATAAACTTGCCTTGCCTTGGGCCCTCCCCATTCCTGGGCCCGGGACAACATACCCGTTTGTCCTCCCCTGTCGGCGGGCCAGTCTACAGGTGCCAAAAAGTTGCAGCATGTTAATAGTAAGACGTGATGTATCAGACGAGTGTGTAAGTGGGAGTATAAAGTGAGCTTGGAGCAGTGAAAGTGACAGTCAATGCCAAATGCTTCAGCACTGATCTCTGTTACAGTGAAACACTGATGGGTTAAACAAAGCACTTTTAAAAGTTTGCTTTTAATGCAATTTTCAAAGCACTCATTTTATTTTTAATTAGATTTAATCTCTTTTATAACCCTGCGATAACCTGGCGACTTGTCCAGGGTGTACCCCGCATTTCGCCCGTAGTCAGCTGGGATAGGCTCCAGCCTGCCTGTGGCCCTGTAGAAGGATAAAGTGGCTAGAGATAATGAGATAAGATGAGATGAGATTTAATCTCTTTTATAACCCTGCGATAACCTGGCGACTTGTCCAGGGTGTACCCCGCCTCTTGCCCATAGTCAGCTGGGATAGGATCCAGCTTGCCTGCGACCCTGTAGAACAGGATAAGCGGCTACAGATAATGGATGGATGGATAGATAATGTCTTTTATTTCACGTTCAAAACTTTCTTATTTAATCTTTGTCAGTTATTCTTTGTTGTCTGCCACATAATTTATATGTTTGAATTTTGTAATCTGATTAAAGTAGATTATAGTTTATCTCCAAATTATATATACTGGACTCATCTTCTCTGATGAGTCCAATTTTCAGCTTTTCCCATCACCTAGTCGTCTAATGGTTAGACGGAAACCTGGTGCCTCTTTAGAAATATGGGGGGGGGGGGGGGGGTTACTTTGTCCTGGGTATGACTTTAAACTGCAACCCGTGGTGAGTCTCAGGTCCGGGAGGCCTTGAGTATTGGGGAAAGTGGAGTTACCCCTTAATAACCATTACTCCCAGGTCTGCTCTGATCCTGAGTGGTAGCATATGTGTGGATTACAGCTATGGGTTAAATAGTACATCACCAATAAGGCACTGGCAGCAGGGTGCTTTTCAGTGCAATGAGGCAGATGAACCCAACAGGGTCAATGGCACACCACCAGATGGCATGCAGAAGAGCCAATCAAATGGCCAATGGATGGCATCACTCGGCAAGTCAGTTGTCACTGCAGGGCAACTTCCATACCTTCAGGTCTGTGGCACTTTTGTGCACCACTTGGCATCAGGTCTGGAGGTCCAGAGAGACAACACAATAGGGGAATGATATCGTTTGTCTTACCGTACTGTGCAAGGCGCTACATTAGGAGAGAAGAATAGTATGCAAGAACTCATTAGGCCAGACATTCCATGGCGGCTCGGCCAGACCGTTCGTGCCACTGCTGTAGGCAACTCTGTTGCTCTGGTGTCGGCCTCACGGCCCATCTGCATTTCTGTGCATCCCAATGACACAGTCGTTATCGCCAGTGATTGACAGCCAATGACAATGAGACGGAGACCTGGAGAGACCTACAAGCCACAGTGTCGGCCATGTTTGAAGGCTGCTGCGAACTTGGAGCAGGTGCAGATGTGACAGAGTATAATGTGAACCAAGTATGCAGGTTGTCTGTCCAAGGTGAGAGGTGCAGGGGGTAAAGTGGAGGAGGGATTGGTGGCTAAGGGACCATGGATAGCAGGTTTCAGGCATGAGATGTGAAAAGTCAGTGAGAGGTGACTATAGAGCTGAAGTGGCTGATGAATCTCTGGGAGAAGTTGATGAAGCCCAGGAAGCGTTGGAGCTCCTTTACAGATATAGGAGTAGGCCATGTGGTGACTGCAGCTATTTTTTCCCCCTGATTACTGATTTCCTGAATCCATGACTACTCCCTCCACACTGATAATAACCCAGGAACGAGACTTGGGCAACATGAAATTCACATTTCTCAGATTTTACATACATACAGTGGTGCTTGAAAGTTTGTGAACCCTTTAGAATTTTCTATATTTCTGCATAAATATGACCTAAAACATCATCAGATTTTCACACAAGTCCTAAACGTAGATAAAGAGAACCCAGTTAAACAAATGAGATAAAAACCTTACACTTGGTCATTTATTTATTGAGGAAAATGATCCAATATTACATATCTGTGAGTGGCAAAAGTATGTGAACCTTTGCTTTCAGTATCTGGTGTGACCCTCTTGTGCAGCAATAACTGCAACTAAACGTTTCCGGTAACTGTTGATCAGTCCTGCACACCGGCTTGGAGGAATTTTAGCCCATTCCTCCGTACAGAACAGCTTCAACTCTGGGATGCTGGTGGGTTTCCTCACATGAACTGCTCGCTTCAGGTCCTTCCACAATATTTTGATTGGATTAAGGTCAGGACTTCGACTAGGCCATTCCAAAACATTAACTTTATTCTTCTTTAACCATTCTTTGGTAGAACGGCTTGTGTGCTTAGGGTCGTTGTCTTGCTGCATGACCCACCTTCTCTTGAGATTCAGTTCATGGACAGATGTCCTGACATTTTCCTTTAGAATTTGCTGGTATAATTCAGAATTCATTGTTCCATCAATGATGGCAAGCTGTCCTGGCCCAGATGCAGCAAAACAGGCCCAAACCATGATACTACCACCACCATGTTTCACAGATGGGATAAGGTTCTTATGCTGGAATGCAGGGTTTTCCTTTCTCCAAACATAACGCTTCTCATTTAAATCAAAAAGTTCTATTTTGGTCTCATCCGTCCACAAAACATTATTACAATAGCCTTCTGGCTTGTCCATGTGATCTTTAGCAAACTGCAGACAAGCAGCAATGTTCTTTTTGGAGAGCAGTGGCTTTCTCCTTGTAACCCTGCTATGCACACCATTGTTGTTCAGTGTTCTCCTGATGGTGGACTCATGATCATTAACATTAGCCAATGTGAGAGAGGCCTTCAGTTGCTTAGAAGTTACTCTGGGGTCCTTTGTGACCTTGCCAACTATTACACGCTTTGCTCTTGGAGTGATCTTTGTTGGTCGACTACTCCTGGGGAGGGTAACAATGGTCTTGACTTTCCTCCATTTGTACACAATCTGTCTGACTGTGGATTGGTGGAGTCCAAACTCTTTAGAGATGGTTTTGTAACCTTTTCCAGCCTGATGAGCATCAACAACGCTTTTCCTGAGGTCCTCAAAAATCTCCTTCGTTTGTACCATGATACACTTCCACAAACATGTGTTGTGAAGATCAGACTTTGATAGATCCCTGTTGTTTAAATAAAACAGGGTGCCCACTCACACCTGATTGTCATCCCATTGATTGAAAACACCTGACTCTAATTTCACTTTCAAATTAACTGCTAATCCTAGAGGTTCACATACTTTTGCCACTCACAGATATGTAATATTGGATCATTTTCCTCAATAAATAAATTACCAAGTATAATATTTTTATCTCATTTGTTTAACTGGGTTCTCTTTATCTACTTTTAGGACTTGTGTGAAAATCCGATGATGTTTTAGGTCATATTTATGCAGCAATATAGAAAATTCTAAAGGGTTCACAAACTTTCAAGCACCACTGTAGATTGTCTTAGTGCTAACTGAGTTATAAATTACACTTTTGTTTGTAATTCAGTTATGAAATAATAAAAAAAAGACTTTAGGAAGCAAAACCAACATCAATTAGTTACAAGCTAGAATTGTAATATTTTTTAACTCATGTCAATAGATTATTTTTTGTTCAAAATTTCATCCTGAGCACCAAATGCTTTATTGTTTATGAATATATTTGTATTACTACTACCAAGTGGTTTATTGTAGGCTAGCCAAACTTTATATATATATATATATATATATATATATATATATATATATATATATATATATATATAAAAATACAAAACAGCAAACAGAGAGCAATGTCGGGGACAGGCAGGAGGTCTGGCAAACTGCAAACAACAACCAGAGACTCTACCAGGAAGTTCCACATAAAGCTCTAGACTTTAAATGCTCTGCATGGAGAAGATCAAAATCTTCTCAAAGGGCCTCCAACCTTAAATAAAGTTTAGTTTTTGTTTATTTGTTTACTTGTTTGTTTTTAAAATAAAATTGTAGTTATCAGTTACAGAAGGGCGGCACGGTGGTGTAGTGGTTAGCGCTGTCGCCTCACAGCAAGAAGGTCCTGGGTTCGAGCCCCGGGGCCGGCGAGGGCCTTTCTGTGTGGAGTTTGCATGTTCTCCCCGTGTCCGCGTGGGTTTCCTCCGGGTGCTCCGGTTTCCCCCACAGTCCAAAGACATGCAGGTTAGGTTAACTGGTGACTCTAAATTGACCGTAGGTGTGAATGTGAGTGTGAATGGTTGTCTGTGTCTATGTGTCAGCCCTGTGATGACCTGGCGACTTGTCCAGGGTGTACCCCGCCTTTCGCCCGTAGTCAGCTGGGATAGGCTCCAGCTTGCCTGCGACCCTGTAGAAGGATAAAGCGGCTAGAGATGATGAGATGAGATGAGATGAGATACAGAAGATGGCACTCCATGCGCGATGTCACAAAGCTCTCCGAGTCAAGCTGTTTTTATATTGACTGTTTTTTAAAATATATATTCTTAAATGAAGGCAACATTGTTTTCGTGCTTTACAGCATGCATCTCAATGTATTTTAACAGTGAGCATTTTATTACACCTTATAGTATTTTTCCATTATTTACTTTGTTTTTTTGTGCCAATATTTTATAGTGGATATTTTATTGCACTTTATAATGTTTTATTACTATTTATTTTGTTTCTTTATTTTTTTCTTTTTATTGCTGATTTGAAGAGCCTTGCACAAAAAAAAAAAAATTCTATGTACCCGCATTGTCAGTGCATGTACAAATGGCAAATACATTTCTGAATCTGAATCTCAATCTGAATCTGAAAATTATGCAATATCCTTTAGGTTTGAAGTCAAGATATACAGTTAGGTCCATAAATATTTGGACAGAGACAACATTTTTCTAATTTTGGTTCTGTACATTACCACAATGAATTTTGAACAAAACAATTCAGATGCAGTTGAAGTTCAGACTTTCAGCTTTAATTCAGTGGGTTGAACAAAATGATTGCATAAAAATGTGAGGAACTAAAGCATTTTTAAACACAATCCCTTCATTTCAGGGGCTCAAAAGCAATTGGACAAATTAAATAATTGTAAATAAAATGTTCATTTCTAATACTTGGTTGAAAACCCTTTGTTGGCAATGACTGCCTGAAGTCTTGAACTCATGGACATCACCAGATGCTGTGTTTCCTCCTTTTTAATGCTCTGCCAGGCCTTTACTGCAGCGGTTTTCAGTTGCTGTTTGTTTGTGGGCCTTTCTGTCTGAAGTTTAGTCTTTAGCAAGTGAAATGCATGCTCAATTGGGTTGAGATCAGGTGACTGACTTGGCCATTCAAGAATATTCCACTTCTTTGCTTTAATAAACTCCTGGGTTGCTTTGGCTTTATGTTCTGGGTCATTGTCCATCTGTATTATGAAACGCCGACCAATCAGTTTGGCTGCATTTGGCTGGATTTGAGCACACAGTATGTCTCTGAATACCTCAGAATTCATCCGGCTGCTTCTGTCCTGTGTCACATCATCAATAAGCACTAGTGACCCAGTGCCACTGGCAGCCATGCATGCCCAAGCCATCACACTGCCTCCACCGTGTTTTACAGATGATGTGGTATGCTTTGGATCATGAGCTGGACCACGCCTTCACCATACTTTTTTCTTTCCATCATTCTGGTAGAGGTTGATCTTGGTTTCATCTGTCCAAAGAATGTTCTTGCAGAACTGTGCTGGCTTTTTTAGATGTTTTTTAGCAAAGTCCAATCTAGCCTTTTTATTCTTGAGGCTTATGAGTGGCTTGCACCGTGCAGTAAACCCTCGGTATTTACTTTCATGCAGTCTTCTCTTTATAGTAGATTTGGATATTGATATGCCTACCTCCTGGAGAGTGTTGTTCACTTGGTTGGCTGTTGTGAAGGGGTTTCTCTTCACCATGGAAATTATTCTGCGATCATCCACCACTGTTGTCGTCTGTGGGTGTCCAGGTCTTTTTGCATTGATGAGTTCACCCAGGGGCTCAGATAGGATTTTTGAACTGGGGGGGACTGAGCTGTCAGCAAATGATTCCATTTTGTGTATATATATATATATATATATATATATATATATATATATATATATATATATATATACACACACACACACACAACCGTTCAAAAGTTTGGGGTCACTTTGAAATGTCCTTATTTTTGAAAGAAAAGCACTGTTCTTTTCAATGAAGATCACTTTAAACTAATCAGAAATACACTCTATACATTGCTAATATGGTAAATGACTATTCTAGCTGCAAATGTCTGGTTTTTGGTGCAACATCTCCATAGGTATAGAGGCCCATTTCCAGCAACTCTCACTCCAGTGTTCTAATGGTACAATGTGTTTGCTCATTGCCTCAGAAGGCTAATGGATGATTAGAAAACCCTTGTACAATCATGTTAGCTTTATAGCTTCTCTAAAGAGCTAAACTGTTTTCAGCTGTGCTAACATGATTGTACAAGGGTTTTCTAATCATTCGCCCGTAGTCAGTCAACTGACCTTCCTTTGAGCAGATTGAGTTTCTGGAGCATCACATTTGTGGGGTCGATTAAATGCTCAAAATGGCCAGAAAAATGTCTTGACTATATTTTCTATTCATTTTACAACTTATGGTGGTAAATAAAAGTGTGACTTTTCATGGAAAACACAAAATTGTCTGGGTGACCCCAAACTTTTGAACGGTAGTGTGCATACATGTTATTTCACCTCCCTCACTGCCATCACCAGGAACTACCTGCAGGCCAGGACAATGATAACATTTTAACATAGCCTATGGAAATCCAAAGTTTACACATTATCATCACGCACAGAAATTGCAAAACTGCAAAACTAGTTTTAAAACTGCTAAGTTCCAACTGTTAAACATAGCGAGAGGCTGGGCTACGTGTGTGTGTGTAAAGTGTAAACCAGTGCATCCTGACTTTCTAACTATGCCTGTGTGTTGCGTGAGCGGCAGTCAGTCAACAACTCTTCGCAAAGCTTCCTTATGAAACAATATGCTCGCTGAAATTATGGCAGGGAACGCCAGATTAAACATTAAAACTGCCTTCTGAGCACTGTATCTACAGGCTACCACCGAAAGAAGGAGGCTACCAGAAAGGCATCTCTACTCCGTACGATTTTACTTTCACTACGACATTACTTTGAACAGACTATCAAAAAATTGCAAGGTGATATGATAAAGTAAGGCACAGTTTACTTACAGTCGTTTTTTTTTTTGAAAAAATTATGCAATCGTTTTCTGCCTTTCGGCACCCTTCATCATGCCATGTTGGGGTCCTGAACTAGGAGGAGCTGTCCCCGATATGCCTGTCAAACTTGTTGTGGGTAACCATAGCAACCAAGCTCGAGCTCGCAACCTGTGCAGTCTGCGCAGTTGCAACTATGTCTGTACTGCTGTGCACCTCAATAAACCAAATGGTAATTAGTCTTTTGATTTTTCCGTGAGGTTTGCCTTATGCAAAGAAAGACAGCATAGACGTTTTTTCCTCCCTATAAGTGGGGGGGACCGAACGAGGTGAATTTAAATCTGGGTGGGACAAATCCCCCCCGTCCCCCCCTCTATCTGCGCCCGTGAGTTCACCAGTGCTTTCTTCCTTTCTCAGGATGTACCAAACTGTAGATTTTGCCACTCCTAATATTGTAGCAATTTCTCAGATGGTTTTTTTCTGTTTTCACAGCTTAAGGATGGCTTGTTTCACCTGCATGGAGAGCTCCCTTGACCGCATGTTTTCTTCACAGCAAAATCTTCCAAATGCAAGCACCACACCTCAAATAAACTCCAGGCCTTTTATCTGCTTAATTGAGAATGACATAACAAAGGAATTGCCCACACCTGCCCATGAAATAGCCTTTGAGTCAATTGTCCAATTACTTTTGGTCCATTTAAAAACAGGGTGGCACATGTTAAGGAGCTGAAACCCCTAAACCCTTCATCCAATTTTAATGTGGATACCCTCAAATGAAAGCTGAAAGTATGGACTTTATGTCCATGTCCATTATATAACTATAACTTGAATATGTTTCAGTAAACAGGTAAAAAACCAAAATTTGTGTCAGTGTCCAAATATATATGGACCTAACTGTATCTCTCACTACATGTGCTCTTCTTTTTATAGATAAATTTATGCTTATTTTGATCATAATTCTGGAGGATGCTGTATTTCTTTCTATTTCTGTCGATAAAGGATAGCTCACGCTCATCCCAGCATTATCTCCAAACATTCTTCAGTGAAGTAAGCTCGTGAGGAGCTAAGACCAGTTGAGAGAATAAGACTTGCCTCATGCACACACCTGAAATTTAGTGCAAATGCATTACACGAGAGGCAAAGTGATATGTTGCACCAGTGGCTTTACCTACTGGCAATCAAAAAGATAAGCGTAGTTCATTTGTCAGCTGTTTGCTAATATTCTCACCATTATTTTTTAAAGTTTTTTTTTGCACTGAAACTTAATTTTGCATTCATTTATGCAAATGAGGCTTCAATTTGTAGTATAAATTATAATTTCTCATGTGGTTTCTCTACTACAACAATTCAGCAGCAATGGATTTGATTGTGACATATTAAAGTTTAGCAAAGTATCTGATGCCCCAAATTACGAAAAATCATAAAGTTTTAAAATGTGTGTCATACATTAACCAGAAAACAATCATAAAATATCTTCACTTTTCTATTCTACAGCTTAATATGTAAACTGTACACACACCCAAACCACAACTTTAAGAGTTCTTGATACTGGACACAGAATTCTCTCTCTCTCTCTCTCTCTCTCTCTCTCTCTCTCTCTCTCACACACACACACACACACACACTGTAGCTTTAAGAGTTCTTGATATTGTACACAGAATTCATTTGCTCTATACTACATTTTTGTCAGCTTTGCAGTGTTGATGTAAGGAATAAAACACAAACTTTCATTATGAAAGTTTCATTATAAACTTTCAAAGAACTGATGAGTCGGGGGCGGCACGGTGGTGTAGTGGTTAGCGCTGTCACCTCACAGCAAGAAGGTCCGGATTCGAGCCCCGTGGCCGGCGAGGGCCTTTCTGTGTGGAGTTTGCATGTTCTCCCCGTGTCCGCGTGGGTTTCCTCCAGGTGCTCTGGTTTCCTCCACAGTCCAAAGACATGCAGGTTAGGTTAACTGGTGACTCTAAATTGACCCTAGGTGTGAGTGTGAATGGTTGTCTGTGTCTATGTGTCAGCTATGTGACTTGTCCAGGGTGTACCCCGCCTTTCGCCCGTAGTCAGCTGGGATAGGCTCCAGCTTGCCTGCGATCCTGTAGAACAGGATAAAGCGGCTAGAGATAATGAGATGAGAACTGATGAGTCACAAGCTTAGTGAAGGAGGAAACAGGAAAGCAGGAAGAACAGCATGAGGAGGAAACTCAGTGTAATGCTCTCAGCACTATTAAAGAAGTTCTGCTTACAGCACTTTATAGATACTCATCTTTTGGTGATATCCATGCCAGTTAAACCCAGGCTTGATGTAGAAAGGTCACACATGCTTTCACTTGCACATCCCTTAAAAATCTTTTGTAACATCTGAAAAAGATGTAAATTATTCATCTGAGTAAATTCTAAGTCCAATAAAAGTTATTTTAAATATTTCACTTTCAGATATTGGAGCAGTATTAAATGATTGGTCAGGTCAGTTTATAAGTGACCCTGCTACTGGTAACACTGTAACCCAGTACTACCTGCTGCATGGTCGGGTGGTCGGCAACTAAACCGGCTCCCCCACCAGCATCATGCTGGTGAGGTTGGTGGCATGACTCCCAGCAGGAAGAAAAACAAGACCTGTCAAAGGGCGGATGAGCTCATCTTGAGCCGACGGCCATCATGCAACAGCAACAAGTTGCTCCTGCGGCCGTCTCAGCTTCACTGTGCCGCCGATTCAACAGGACATCTTGCCAAGAGGGTATCACACAGCGCTGAGTGGTACCGACATCGTAAGCGTAGCTACACAGAATTTCATGACATGATGTCGCTAGGTTTACTGAGTAAAGCTACCGTGTACGGGGCAACCGATGCGCCACCCCCTATGGCAGTGGTGAAAAATAAGCGAAGTCCATACACTTATCCATATACTTATGCTACTTTGCACAGTGATTTTGGCGTTTCTTCGCCGAGACGTACCCTTAATTTAGCAATTTGGAATGTACGTACAACAAATGATAGCAATACATCTGTGAGACCTGAACATGGCACAGCAATAATCTGTAGGGAACTTAAGAAAGCAGAAATAGATATATGTGCTCTAACGGAAGTCAGAAGGCCATACTCAGGTAATATTGGTAAGAGAAGTCATACAATCTTCTGGAGTGGCAGTCATGATAAAACAGCTGGTGTAGGTTTTGCTGTGTCTAATAAGTTCAAGAACATTAATCCTCTTCCTGTCAGTGATCGACTCATGACATGTTGCATAAATCTGCAGAATGGGAATTATGTCACTCTCATCAGTGCTTATGCTCCAACTATGTAGAGAACACTTGACGAGAAAGAACTCTTCTATGAAAATCTTGGAGGGTGCATAACCAAGGCTAAAGATGACAGTATAATTGTTTTTGGGGATTTTAATGCACGTGTTGGTAAAGATTGGAAATCCTGGCCATCTGTTATTGGTAAACGCGGAGTTGGCAAGATAAACTCCAATGGTCTTATGCTGCTGGAATTCTGTACCTGGTTTCAGCTTGTTATAAAGGGGACCATATTTCAGTTAAGGAACCACCTCAAAAATACCTGGATGCACATGCGTTCGAAACACTGGCATCAATTAGACCACATACTTGTCAATGAAAATGCTAAGTCTCTTGTTAAAGTCACCAAAGCTAGTCTCACAGCCGACTGCTCCACCAATCACAGACTTCTGATCTGTAAGTGTAAAATCTCAGTCAGGAAAAAGAAGCAAGGCATAAAACCTCCTAAGAAGCTTGACACAAACATGACCAAAGACAGGAAAGAAACTTTGCAAAGTTTCTTACAAGAAGAATTGCCTACCTATGACGTGAATTGGACACATATGAAAAACACATTACTTGATGCAGCAAAACATGTCTTTGTTAAGAAGAAAAGGAGACAGCATGATTGGTTTGATGACCAAGATGAAGAAATACAGTGGCTTCTTAAGGAAAAGAAGCACAACCATGACAGACACTCTCTTAGAGAGCAAATAAGGAAGTTAAAAAAATGGTTTCAGAATAAAGCAGCAGAAGCAGAAAAGTACAGCCAGGAGAAAAACCACTGCGAGTTCTACGCTACACTCAATGCTGTCTACGGTCCAAGGTCTAAGAGCACACACCAAATCAGATTGAAAAATGGGGAATTGCTGTCATCCCCCACTGACATCAAGCAAAGATGGGTTGAGTATTTCAGTGAACTCCTCAACCAACCCAGTGACACTGATGTAGACATTGTCAACAACATGGCACAATTACCAGTAATGGAGGACTTGGATGGCCCTTTCACTATGGATGAGCTTATTACTGCTTTAGAGGGGAAGTGAAGTCATTTTTAAAGGGCTGATGACACGAACATGACTCTATGCAATTTCTTAAATAAACTATACAACATGGCAAACATGTTAGATTTCTGTTATAATTACGTGAAAAGAAGCTGTTGTTACGCGAATATCCAACTTTTAATTGCACAGCGCAAGAAAACTGGGTCCGTGGCTCGCGGCCATGTTGTGACGTCAGCGGAAGAACACGCTGCGGTTCACTGGCTGTTCTACTCTGGTTCTACTCAAGGGAAATGGCGCATGAAAACGCCGGTGAACTCTCTAGTGCTAGCTCTTCCTCTTCTGGGAGTCTAGAATTGTGTTGATCTCTTCCGAATAGAATCTATGATAGCCTACCCTCTTTACCCTTTGCCTCTCGTTGCTAGGCGGCAGTTATATGAAAGCCGCAAGCTTTCACAAGCAAATACATGACTGATATCACGCCAACTTTATGATTACATTTATGATTATCATGTAGAATCTATAGCTCTACATACCTTTATCTTATGTCGTTTCACAACACATGTTCTGACAGGAGGACTGTCTTTGGATCCGGCATAGCTACTAGTAGACCCCCTCCGGAATACTGGCAGTGTTGCCAGATTGGGAGGAATCCCGCCCAGTTGAGCGGTTTCAAGTGCATTTTGAACATCTTTTGGGCTGGAAAACTTCAGCAGTATCTGGCAACAGATACTGCTGACGTTTTCCAGCCCAAAAGATGTTCAAAACCCACCAAAATGCACTTGAAACCGCTCAACTGGGCGGGAAACCTCCCAATCTGGCAACACTGTGTAGGCACTGCTGATGGTAGTAACACACGTTTGTGCTGAACTGAACACCCAAGAGATTCTTTTAAGCTGGGAAGGGTGTCAAAACAATCCAAATTGAAGTGTTCAGAGCACAGGACGGATGTTGGTGAGGGCTCCCACTTGTCACGAGTGCGCCTGACTTGCTTCACCCACTTCGCATGCAGCTCGGGATCTCTGGGAAACTTGAATAAACTTACCCCATCCTTGTGGGTTTTGGAGCAAAAGCCGGCAACACAACGCGAATACTAATAATGACAAACTGAACACCTGTCACATCAACAACAAACTGGTAAGTTAGGAGGAAGGTTCTTTCGCTGACGTTATATAGCTCCTCCTCCTCTTTCGTCTCCTGGGTGCTGCAACCCCGTCAAATTTGCCCAAATAGCCGCGTTTTTTATCATAACTTGTAAAATAGGCGCCTTCGTGAATTAATATATGGATCATAGGGAATTACTTTTTATGTTATAAAACATAGCCAAAGATGTCAAAAACGTGTCATCAGCACTTTAACTTGCTTTATTTCTTAATTAAAGTGTTATTCAATTACATTTTCGGTTTGTCAAATTTGGCTTTGCTGCGAGCTCTGTTGGCTGAGTTATTAATTTTTAAAGCTGGCTGGATCATGTTAAATCTTTAGGTGCAGAGCAGCGCTCTCGCGGGGCTTTCATTCGTGAACACAGGAATACCTGAAATATAAAATAATTGATAGAGCGTCTGAAAAAGGCTTTGGACAGAATGTCTTAACTATTGGATGAAATGGTCATTGGATGAAGTGTCCTGAGCCCCTCGTCTCCACTCCATACTAAGCCTCAGAGTTTCCTTTTTCTGAATCACGGATGGAATTCTAAAAAATCGGAACATGCCACGGTCACGAGTACTGTTGTGACCACAACCATATACAGCACAAAGATATGGCATAGCTAAAAGAACACTTAAAGCAGTGGAAAAACAAAGAGAGTTGCACAAGCGTGACTGTTTTGTATGGAATGTTGCTTGACCCTGCATTTGTATCTCCACCAACATGACCGACATCTGAGTTTCTATTTTGCTTTGATGTCACTTGCAAGTCAAGGATACGCATATTGCGATTTAATTTCGTTTGTGAAAATTTTACCAGAGTTTTGACCCTTGATTAAATAACTTGTACTTTGACAATTTCATGAGGGTGTATTCTTCTGAAATCAACTCCCTCACAATTTGTGGAGGAAATTCACCAAACTTGGCAAAAGGCTTTGTTATATGACACTTATACGCATATTGAAATTTTGTTTAATTTGAGCAAATTTTACCAGAGTTACGCCCTTGATTATTAACAAATTTGTACTTTGGCAATTTCATTAAGGCCTACTTGCTTTGTGAAATCAACTTCCCTCACAATTTTTGGAAGAATTTCATGTAATTTGGCAAAAAGTTTTTATGCCCCACTGGCCGAAAGGCCTGAAGGGGGCTTATGTCGTGGCGATGTCTGTCCATCTGTCCGTCCGTCCCGGGAAGGGTACTCACCTTCTGAAATCAACTCCTCTCACAATTTGTGGATGACTTTCATGAACCTTGGCAGGATTCTTTGTTATATGTCGGTAATATGCATATTGCAATTTCATTCAATTCAGTCGCATTTTACCAGAGTTATGGCATAGTTGCCAGCAGGGGATACTGTGCTCTCAGAGCACTCTTGTTTCAGTGTGAGATGAAGCGACTTCACCAAAAGGTGGATTTTTTCTAACCCTTTTTACTAATCTTTACAAGACATGCCTGCCAGTAATAGCACCGAAAAGCTGACTTCGGAGTGGCCTCCAAACATGGCCGCTCTGGACTACATTTCCCAAGCATCCCTCATCTCCCAAGTACTAGGAAGTGCACCTGTTTACAATTAACTTAGTAATCACCCCTCTACAACCCCGATTCCAAAACAGTTGGGACAAAGAACAAGTTGTAAATAAAAAAGGAATGCAATGATGTGGAAGTTTCAAAATTCCATATCTTATTCAGAATAGAACATAGATGACATATCAAATGTTTAACCTGAGAAAATGTATCATGTAAAGAGAAAAATTAGGTGATTTTAAATTTCATGACAACAACACATCTCAAAAAAGTTGGGACAAGGCCATGTTTACCACTGTGAGACATCCCCTTTTCTCTTTACAACAGTCTGTAAACGTCTGGGGACTGAGGAGACAAGTTGCTCAAGTTTAGGGATAGGAATGTTAACCCATTCTTGTCTAATGTAGGATTCTAGTTGCTCAACTGTCTCAGGTCTTTTTTGTCGTATCTTCTGTTTTATGATGCGCCAAATGTTTTCTATGGGTGAAAGATCTGGACTGCAGGCTGGCCAGTTCAGTACCCGGACCCTTCTTCTACGCAGCCATGATGCTGTAATTGATGCAGTATGTGGTTTGGCATTGTCATGTTGGAAAATGCAAGGTCTTCCCTGAAAGAGACGTCGTCTGGATGGGCGCATATGTTGCTCTAGAACCTGGATATACCTTTCAGCATTGATGGTGTCTTTCCAGATGTGTAAGCTGCCCATGCCACACACACTAATGCAACCCCATACCATCAGAGATGCAGGCTTCTGAACTGAGCGCTGATAACAACTTGGGTCGTCCTTCTCCTCTTTAGTCCGAATGACACGGCGTCCCTGATTTCCATAAAGAACTTCAAATTTTGATTGGTCTGACCACAGAACAGTTTTCCACTTTGCCACAGTCCATTTTAAATGTGCCTTGGCCCAGAGAAGACGTCTGTGCTTCTGGATTATGTTTAGATACAGCTTCTTCTTTGAACTATAGAGTTTTAGCTGGCAAAGGCGGATGGCACGGTGAATTGTGTTCACAGATAATGTTCTCTGGAAATATTCCTGAGCCCATTTTGTGATTTCCAATACAGAAGCATGCCTGTATGTGATGCAGTGCCGTCTAAGAGCCCGAAGATCACGGGCACCCAGTATGGTTTTCCGGCCTTGACCCTTACGCACAGAGATTCTTCCAGATTCTCTGAATCTTTTGATGATATTATGCACTGTAGATGATGATATGTTCAAACTCTTTGCAATTTTACACTGTCGAACTCCTTTCTGATATTGCTCCACTATTTGTCGGCGCAGAATTAGGGGGATTGGTGATCCTCTTCCCATCTTTACTTCTGAGAGCCGCTGCCACTCCAAGATGCTCTTTTTATACCCAGTCATGTTAATGACCTATTGCCAATTGACCTAATGAGTTGCAATTTGGTCCTCCAGCTGTTTCTTTTTTGTACCTTTAACTTTTCCAGCCTCTTATTGCCCCTGTCCCAGCTTTTTTGGGATCTGTTGCTGGCATGAAATTTCAAAATGTCTCACTTTCGACATTTGATATGTTGTCTGTGTTCTATTGTGAAAACAATATCAGTTTTTGAGATTTGTAAATTATTGCATTCCGTTTTTATTTACAATTTGTACTTTGTCCCAACTTTTTTGGAATCGGGGTTGTACATTATCACTGGGTGGATTTGGGCTGTTCAGTCCTTAATCCACCAAAGCCTGATTCAACATGAGGCTCTGGAAAGGTGTTAGGACGTGAAGGTGCGGTGTATTCTTGGGGATTTTCACATGCACCTTGTGGAGCCTCTCACAATTACTTACAGTATAAGGGACACAAACATAACCCTTATTTGCAGATAGTTCTTCTGTATTTCAATTCCAACTTTGGTAATGAAGTAATGTTTTCCACCATGTTGTCCATGTTTACAACCCAAATTCCAAAAAAATTGGGATGCTGTGTAAACTGAAAATAAAAACAGAATAATTTGCAAATAATTTGTGATAACTTGCAAATAATGGAAACCCTATATTTCATTGAAGATAGTACAAAGACAACATATCAAATGTTGAAACTGAGAAATGTTATTGTTTTTTTAAAAATATAAAGAGGAGAGAGACTCTTTTACTATGGAGCCATACAGTTTTAATATGTGCAAAAAGCGGTTTGGCATTGTTTTGCTGAAAGAAGGAAGGCCTTCCCTGAAAAAGATTTTGTCTGGATGGCAGCATATTGCTCTGAAATGTGTATATATCATTCAGCATTAATGATGCCTTCCCAGATGTACAAACTACCCATGTCATGTGCACTAATGCACCCTCATACCATCACTTTTGAACTGTGCATTGATATGTCATCTGGATGGTCCCTCTCCTCTTTAGCCTGGAAGATGTGGTGCCCATGATTTCTAAAAAGAATTTCTACTTTTGATTCGTCAGACCTCGGGACAATTTTCCATGTCGCCTCAGTCCATCGTAAAAGAGCTCAGGTCCAGAGAAGGTGGTGGTGTTTCTGGATATTGTTTTTTTCTGGTTTTAACTTGCATTTGTGGAAGCAGTAATGAACTGTTTTCACAGACTATGGTTTTCTGAAGTGTTCCTGAGGCCATACAGTGATTTCTATTACAGACACGTGTCTGCTTTTAATGCAGTGTTGCATGAGGGCCTGGAGATCACAGGCATCCAGTGTCAGTTTTCAGCCTTGTCTCTTGCATACAGAGATTTCTCCAGATTCTCTGAATCTTTTAATGATATTATGTACCAGAGATGATGTGATCCCCAAATTCTTTGCAATTTTACACTGAGGATTGTTATTCTTAAATTGTTGCACTGTTTGCCCACACAGTCTTTCACAGAGTAGTGGACCCCTCCCCATCTTTACTTCTGAGAGACTCAGCCTCTCTGGGATGCTCTTTTTTCACCAATCATGTTACTGACCTGTTGACAATCAACCAAATTAGTTTTTTTTTAGCATTAGACAACTTTTTCAGTCTTTTGTTGTCCCTGTCCCAACTTTTCTGAAACGTGTTGCTGACATCAAATTCAAAATGAGCATATATATATATTTTTTTTAAATAATAAAATTTCTCAGTTTAAACATTTGACGTGTTGTCTTTGTACTATTTTCAATGAAATATAGGGTTTCCATGATTTGCAAATCTTCACATTCTGTTTATACTTATGTGTCACACAGTGTTCCAACTTTTTTGGAATTGGGGTTGTATATAGCTTGCATGAAACAACACGGTAAGAACACATGGGACAAAGATGCTCTTTTTGTAGTGCATCTTTGGAACATTGTAGTTTCACACAGCAGACCCACATCAATAACATGCACCATCACATAATTGCATGGCTGAGTGTAAGTGCACTCGGGTTCTCTTAGCACTGCAGTTGTCTTTTTCTATATCCATATGAATTCTCCTTCACAGCTTTCCTTGACTTCATGACATTTTCTATCATGGTCAAGGAAAAGTAGTTAGGAAAGGACATACTATGGTGCTTGAAAGTTTGTGAACCCTTTAGAATTTTCTATATTTCTGCATAAATATGACCTAAAACATCAGATTTTCACACAAGTCCTAAAAGTAGGTAAGTAGATTGGGCCATCTGGTGACCAATCAGCAGTTTTGCTTGAATTAACATAATTTGATGCTTACAAGACAGGGCTCGACATTAACTTGTTAATCCACTTGTCCAGTCAGACAAGCAGCAAGATTTTTCACTTGTCCTGACCATAACCTTTTTATAGATAAGATAGGATAGATAAGATAGATAAGACTTTATTGCAGGCTTGGAGTATTCAAGTCCAAGATTTGGACTCGAGTCTGACTTGTGTCCTAATTTTAAGGACTCGTGACTTTACTTGGACTTGATCACTGATGACTTGGACTCAGACTCGTGCGTTAACTACATTAGAACTCGTAAATTGGAGACGAGGACTTGATTTTTTTCTTAATTTTTTTGTAACATGCTATAATAATTTGGCATAAAATATTTGTCTACATTTATTTTTGTATGAATTTCATGCAAGAGTATCACACCTACACACTGTAAAAAAATAAGACATGTCTAGGGTATTTACATGAAACACCGGGGTATTTAAATAATACTTCAGTGTCTTAGGAAGACGTGGGTGTATATGGAAGATGCAAGAAAACACACGTCTATTATAAAGACACCGGCGTCTATCAGTAGACACAAGACATGTCTTCCAGGCATTGCTAAATAACCAAGACATGTCTTCTAAGTGTTACGTTTAGGGGTATTTAAATAAGACATGTCTCAGCCCATTTTATTTACAGTGTGCGCGCCTTAGCGCATGCATCAGAGAGACTCTCGGGTGCGCTCTGGACAGCGCGCATGCCAAGCGGACTCTTGCATGCGTCATAAGCGGTTTCACAGAAAGGCAGCAACAGCCACCATGAAATTAGGCATATCAGACGCTTTCTGGCCGTGCTGTGAAAATTGTGCATGCAGACGCTCATTTAAGTTTCCAAATCTGTCATTGCTTAACTCTTGAATATTGTCTATCATGAATACAATCATTAAAAAGCTTATCTCTGCTTCCCAAAGAAATGTATCATCTTATTAAGATCTGTTCAGTACTTTGGCAATAATGGCAGGTTGAAGTTGGTACAACAGAGCTCACTCTCTGCTCCCGTGATGTCGGGAAACTGCTGGTGATTTCTGAGTCACGGGAAAGTGGTCAGGCTCTCTCTCTCTCTCTCTTCTGATCAGTTTCTGACTGGATGACTTATGAATATCAATCAGATAACTTTTATAGGGATGTTCTCTCGCTCTCACTGTTTCTGATAACATTCCTGGTCATGTCCTGAGAGACTGTGCCGAGGAGCTCACAGATGTCTTTACAGACATCTTCAACATCTCGTTGAGCCAGGCTGTTGTCCCCACGTGCCTCAAAGCCACCACCATTATCCCGGTCCCGAAGAAGCCGTCTCCCTCCTGCTTCAATGACTACCGCCATGTCACACTCTCTCCCATCCTCATGAAGTGCTTCGAGCGGCTAGTCATGTGGCATATCAAGTCTGCCCTCTCCCCCGCCCTGGATCCTTTCCAGTTTGCATATCAGTCCAACCGTTCGACCAATGACGCCATCTCCACTGCCCTCCACTCAGCCCTCACCCACCTAGAGACAAAAGACTTGTATGTCAGAATGCTGTTCATAGACTTTAGCTCAGCATTCAACACAATCATTCCTCAGCAGCTCATTCATAAACTGGACCAGCTGGGACTCAACACCTCCCTGTGCAACTGGCTGCTGGACTTCCTGACGGGGAGACCACAGACTGTACGGGTTGGCAGCAACTCCTCCAGCACCATCACACTGAACACGGGGGCCCCCCAAGGATGTGTGCTAAGCCCCCTCCTCTTCACTCTGCTGACCCACGACTGCACACCAACATCCAGCTCAAATCTCTTCATTAAGTTTGCAGATGACACGACTGTGGTGGGTCTCATCAACAATGGCGATGAGACAATCTACAGGAGTGAGGTGAGCTGCTTGGCCATGTGGTGCAAGGACAACAATCTCCGTCTGAACTTGGAGAAGACGAAGGAGATTGTTGTGGACTTCAGGAGAGAGCACACCCAGCATGCTCCACTATCTATTGACAGTGCTGCAGTGGAGAGGGTGAGCAGCACCAAGTTTCTCGGTGTGCACATCTCTGAAGACCTGTCCTGGAGCAACAACACTGCATCACTGGCCAAAAAAGCCCAACAACGTCTGTACTTCCTTCGCAAACTGAGGAGAGCAAGAGCCCCGGCCCCCATCATGCACACTTTCTACAGAGGCACCATCGAGAACATCCTGACCAGCTGCATCACCGTGTGGTACGGCGCCTGCACCATGTCCTGCTGCAAGTATCTGCAGCGCATCATGAGAGCAGCTGAGAGGATCATTGGTGTCTCTCTCCCTTCTCTAATGGATATTTATAACTCCCGCCTCACCCGTAAAGCCATCAGGATTGCAGGTGACCCCACCCACCCATCTCACAGCCTCTTCGGTCTGCTGCCATTGGGGAGGAGACTGCGGAGTCTCCGGGCCAAAACCAGCAGGCTCAAGAACAGTTTCTTTCACCAGGCAGTCAGGAGGCTCAACTCCCTCCCTGTTCTGCCCCTCCTCCCCCCTCTGCCCCCTGCCACAGATTCTGCTCGCACACACCCCCTTCAGCATCTGACGTGTCATCCTCACAGTTTCCCCCCAACACGCAGACACACACACACACACACACATCTCATCTTTCATTAACACACTGAAGTCAGGGACCGCACATCTCACTTTACCTTGCTCATTTGCACTATTCCGCACTACCTCATCTTAACAGCTGCTAGTTTGTTTATACTGCTTATTTCATGTTTCATGTTTACCTGCTATACCTCAAGTGCCCTTGACTGTTTGGTTATTTGAACCAATTTATGTGTGTGTGTGTGTGTGTGTGTGTGTGTGTGTGTGTGTGTGTGTGTGTGTGTGTGTGTTTAGTCTACGTCTAGTTCATATCTAGAGTGTTTATACTGTTTATATTGTCTGTTTGAGTGTTTAGTCTGTGTGTAGTTCTTATCTAGTGTTTACACTGTTTATATTGTCTGAGTGTTTAGTCTATGTCTTGTTCTTATCTAGTGTTTATACTGTTTATTTATACTGTTTATATTGTTTGTCTGAGTGTTTAGTCTATGTCTAGTTCCTATCTAGAGTGTTTATACTGTTTATATTGTTGTTTGTTTTTTTCAATTATTTTATTTTTATTTATTGCATTGCCTGTTTGCACCGTGGGTCAGAGAGGACTGAAATTTCATCTGTGCTGTATGTCGGGCATGTATAGCATATTTGACAATAAAGTTGACTTGACTGATGAAGTCTTCAGCAAAACTTTCCATCTGCTAGTTTTGATGTTATGCTTCACGAGAGGCTTTAAAGTGAGTTTTCATAGCTTTATCTACTTGGTTTTTCAAATCAAACTGATTCATGTCAATAAATAACTGTTTTAGAATATAACTGTAGTTGTTTTGATGAAAAATATTGAGATCTTAGTGGTTGGAATTCATTTAATTGGAATTGTTTATTGGATGTGGCTCACACATTGTTGTTGAGGTTAGCCTTGAAAGCTCTCTCTCTCTCTCATTATCTCTAGCCGCTTTATCCTTCTACAGGGTCGCAGGCAAGCTGGAGCCTATCCCAGCTGACTACGGGCGAAAGGCGGGGTACACCCTGGACAAGTTGCCAGGTCATCACAGGGCTGACACATAGACACAGACAACCATTCACACCTACGGTCAATTTAGAGTCACCAGTTAACCTAACCTGCATGTCTTTGGACTGTGGGGGAAACCAGAGCACCCGGAGGAAACCCACGCGGACACGGGGAGAACATGCAAACTCTGCACAGAAAGGCCCTCGCTGGCCACGGGGCTCGAACCCGGACCTTCTTGCTGTGAGGCGACAGCGCTAACCACTACACCACTGTGCCGCCTTGAAAGCTGTGAATATTAATTGAAATAAACACTAACAGGCCCGGGGCGGCACGGTGGTGTAGTGGTTAGCGCTGTCGCCTCACAGCAAGAAGGTCCAGGTTCGAGCCCCGTGGCCGGCGAGAGCCTTTCTGTGCGGAGTTTGCATGTTCTCCCCGTGTCCGCGTGGGTTTCCTCCGGGTGCTCCGGTTTCCCCCACAGTCCAAAGACATGCAGGTTAGGTTAACTGGTGACTCTAAATTGACCGTAGGTGTGAATGTGAGTGTGAATGGTTGTCTGTGTCTATGTGTCAGCCCTGTGATGACCTGGCGACTTGTCCAGGGTGTACCCCGCCTTTCGCCCGTAGTCAGCTGGGATAGGCTCCAGCTTGCCTGTGACCCTGTAGCACAGGATAAAGTGGCTAGAGATAATGAGATGAGACTAGTAGGCCCTACTTTTGAGAAATACAAAGCCCTACAAAGTACAAAGAGGGTAATAGAAATATTCTTTTATTACTTTTTTTTATTTTGATAGAGAATGGTAGCTGTGAATGACATTCAGTGCTTATTTATGCATATTTTATAATTAACATTGCTTTTTCCTTTTTTGTGATGTATAAGTAAGAGTTAAGATCAGCTTTATGCTGCACAAATAAAGCCATTTGGTGAGACTTTGAAGAAGAGTGTACCGATTTAACATTTTACCTAATTAGCATAATTAATACTAATTGAATACTACTTTGCATAATTTGTTTTTACTAATTTTTAAACTTTGTATTCAGTATATAAATCATCTATGTGCATGCCAATTTCCATGTAAATATCTTGGGGGGAAGTTAATAAGAAAAAACATTTGATCTCATTTGTTAATGAGGCCCATTCTGGACCATGTTATCTGAATACATAATATTACATTAGTTTTCTAAAAATGAAGCCGTTTTTTCAATCTTTGATTTGTAATATCTCAAGGACGGATAAACAGTTTAATTTTGGAAAAAGTATGTTGTTCTGAAATCATTTCTGAATTCAATGAAATCAGTTTAAGTGATTTGGATTGAATTTGAATTTTTACCTGATATGCCTAGTCAAATGGGGCGGTTGGAGTCTTGTTCTCAGACTCGACTCAGCTCAATAGTGGACTCGACTGGAAATTTTCTTTCATGACTTGGACCTGACTTGGACTTGAACATTGGGGACTCAAGACTGGGTTTAGTGACTCGACTACAACACTGCTTTATTGTCATTGTAGTTATACAATGAAACTTAGTTTGGTAGCACTCAGATAAAACAGCAGCAGTAAAAAAGAATATCGATAAAATACAAGATAAAGTAAGTGGGGGAATTGCAGTGTAGGCGGATATTGCACAATTGTACTAGGTGTATTTACGTACCTATGTGTAAAGTGATCAAGTCAGTAAAATAAAGTGTAGCGTGAGCAGATATTGCACAGATTGTAATAATTGTACTTACAGTCCTGAATACTATGTATTTACTAGTTCAGTGAAAGGAAAGTGATGAACAAAGTTTACCAAAATGCAGGTACAGTTATGATGATCATTATGTTTTAATGAGTTAGAATCTCATCTCATCTCATCTCATCTCATTATCTCTAGCCGCTTTATCCTTCTACAGGGTCGCAGGCAAGCTGGAGCCTATCCCAGCTGACTATGGGCGAAAGGCGGGGTACACCCTGGACAAGTCGCCAGGTCATCACAGGGCTGACACATAGACACAGACAACCATTCACACTCACATTCACACCTACGGTCAATTTAGAGTCACCAGTTAACCTAACCTGCATGTCTTTGGACTGTGGGGGAAACCGGAGCACCCGGAGGAAACTCACGCGGACACGGGGAGAACATGTAAACTCCACACAGAAAGGCCCTCGCCAGCCACGGGGCTCGAACCCGGACCTTCTTGCTGTGAGGCGACAGCGCTAACCACTACACCACCGTGCCGCCCTGAGTTAGAATTTTTCAATAAAATTCAAACTTTAATTGTAACAATAAACATAAACTATCCAATTCCCCAGCCTAGAGGGCAAAGTAACAACTTGCAAATTTTTATAAGATTAAAAAATAACCAGGCGGCACAGTGGTTAGCGCTGTCGCCTCACAGCAAAAAGGTCCAGGTTCGAGCCCCGTGGCCAGTGAGGGCCTTTCTGTGCGGAGTTTGCATGTTCTCCCCGTGTCCGCGTGGGTTTCCTCCGGGTGCTCCGGTTTCCCCCACAGTCCAAAGACATGTAGGTTAGATTAACTGGTGACTCTAAATTGACCGTAGGTGTGAATGTGAGTGTGAATGGTTGTCTGTGTCTATGTGTCAGCCCTGTGATGACCTGGCGACTTGTCCAGGGTGTACCCCGCCTTTTGCCCGTAGTCAGCTGGGATAGGCTCCAGCTTGCCTGCGACCCTGTAGAACAGGATAAAGCGGCTAGAGATAATGAGATGAGATGAAAAAATAACCACTGTAAGTAATAGAAAAGGGATGTGTATGTAGACAACACTGAACAATTTGATATACTGTACATTATAATGTTTTTAGGTGGGAGTTAACTTTGAGAGAGAGAGAGAGATAGAGATAGGGAAATGGACTATTGGAACACAGCCATGATGTGTGTGTACAGGCATGAGTGTGTGTGTTTTCATTTCTGTTTAGATATGTAAGTGCATGCGATGATCGCGTTTGTTTAAAAAGCACACTAAAAACAATAAATTATTATTTTGCTGGTATTTAAGTATTACTGAAAAAAGTCTACAAAGCTAAAAGAAAAATGTACAGTAGTTTGTTTAAAATGCACTTTGAATAAAGGTTACATAGCTCCTTTTTATTTATTGTGTATTTCACTGCTATCTGAAATTCAACCAGGTACAAGTCATGAGCCCCAACCAGGTGCAGTCTGGTCACTAGCCACAAAAAAGCCAAACAAAACATTCTGTTCTTTTCCATGACATCTGTCAGGCTGTAAAACTGCAGTCCCACATAAAGTTGCCTTAGCATGACCGTTCGTCTTGCAGTTGAATGCAGCAGACTTGCTCTTCATGCAACATACATGGATACAACAACCACAAAATAAACAAAAACAACAACAACAAAAAAAACAGATGTCATGTACAAGGTTCCCACATTCATTTTTCAAGTAAATTATAAAACTATTATGTATTTATTTTAATTTAATTGTTGTCAATGGCTAATTTTAGGGAGTAAAAGAAGGGTAAAGGATGCAGGACAAAAAAATGATATTATTATTATTATTATTATTATTGTTGTTGTTCTTGTTGTTGTCGTGAACGGTTTTGCGCTCAGGTTTCCGTCGGTGGGGGGTTTATAGCATCAACGAAGCTGACTTTATGTTAGGACTATTAATGTTATAGTCATGTTGTCTGTTGTTGCCCAAATGAGGATGGGTTCCCTTTTGAGTCTGGTTCCTCTCGAGGTTTCTTCCTCATGTTGTCTGAGGGAGTTTTTCCTTGCCACCATCGCCACAGGCTTGCTCATTGGGGATAGATTAGGGATAAAATTAGCTCATATTTTAAGTCGTTCAAATTCTGTAAAGCTGCTTTGCAAGAATGTTTATTGTTAAAAGCACTATACAAATAAACTTGACTTGACTTGTATTAACAGCAGGGCAAGTCTCTAAAATGACAAGAGTTTGGCTTCTTAGTGATGCTAGAAGGAAGGTCATGCATTCACCAAAGTCTACAGGATTCTTCCTGTCTGTCTCATTAATGTGCACAATAACTTTGAAGTGATTCAGATAAATAGTATTTAAGTGATCACATTCACAGCCAGGATCTGCATCCACGAATGCAGTGAAGCTATAATATCCCTGACACCATCATTTTGAGGATATAATAATTTGTTGTGCAATCATCTTGATCAATGTGGAAAACTCCCGGTGCACAGCATCTCTGCTAATGTTTTTTCGGTTTCCAGTAAAAAGGAAGTTGTAGCACCATTCTAGTAAAATCCTTGGCACTTGGCCATCCTGCACAAGGCATACAGCAAATATTTTCCCAGCAACTCTGGAATGACGGCGAATAAAAGAATGAGCAAAAACAGACAATGCATCTTTATTACTTATAGTATGGCTAAAGTACGAGTATATGCATGCAGAATCCTGCAACTGAAAAATACTGTTAAAGTCAGAAACTTGCCATCCTCCCCCTCAAACAACCAAGTTTCTATGCCAACTCTGCATCTTTAACTGCCTTTTAAGAACCATCGTAAAACTAATGTGGTTTTCTGAACACTGTCATAGCCAAAGTAGTACTTTAGTTTGCTCTTAACTTACAATGACTCTGGATCACTCTTTCACAGCAAAGAGCATCGCACTCACAGCTGAATACACAGAATGTGCCTGCACCTCCATGGGACTCTTACAATCAGTGGGCGGAAACTGGTGTTGAATCTGCTGCCAGTGTTAAATTATTTTTCTCGTACATTACACGTAAATTGAGTTAATTATTAAATAAATATACACAAAACATTATGAATATATTTCAATATGTTTTGGAATTATGGATATCATAATGTCACACTGATCAACACATTTTGATCAAATTTGACTCCATTAGGAAAGTGTTGATCTAATTTTGTGTCATAAATGAGACAAATTGCTGCACCTGTAACATTGTTTGTAATACATACAGTACTGTGCAAAAGCCTTAGGCACCCTTACTCTGTTATAGATTTCTATTTTATGACATCTACATTATCGAGTCAGTACAAAAATATTTTAGAGTTCCAAACGTTCGTTTTCCAGGACAAAATTAAATGTTACTGTACAGAAAAAAAAAAGTTTGTATCTGAGCAGCATATGGCATAAGCGAACACTTTTCAGGTTAAAAAAGGCACTGCGGTCTGGGGAGGTGATGGGATAGATAATATACCTCCTTCATACACCAAATACCACTTGGCTGCATTTCAATTTATAACAGACATTAAGCTCTTGACTATGTGACAATTAAATGAGCCTGCACAGGGAAACATTTACTTGGTTATTTAGCCTATTATTTGCTCATTCTTTCATGTGAAAGTTTGTTAATTTAAGTAAAAAACATGCTTGGAATAAAATGTTATTGTCCAAAAATGTAAAATAGTTTCAGTTATTAATTATTGCATTATATCTGTAATGCTTAATGATGCGACAATATATTAACATATTTGAAGCATTTTATATTTCATTGGCTTTTGATTAAAAACAAACACTATGTGACCTCATCAATTGTATTTAACAACTACTAATGCCTTTAGTGAGGATGCACACTGCAAATAAGCTCTGAGCAAAGTTAGTCATTAGAATCCTTCTTACTAGTCTGTTTGGGAAAACTACATAGAGAGACAACATTTGTTGCTAAAGAGTGTCTTTAAACTCACTCTTTAGCCCTAAAGTGCAATGATATCAGAAAATCCACCCAAGATAGATAGATAGATAGATAGATAGATAGATAGATAGATAGATAGATAGATAGATAGATAGATAGATAGAGTGGTGCTTGAAAGTTAGTAGAGATACAGCAAAGCTGGGTTTCTCAGTGAAGCACAAAGCAGGAGACAAAATGGAAGAACTACTTATGAGTTCCCCAAATGGGGAGTAATAGTTTTTGTACTTTCATAGAACACAAAGAACTAATAACTCAGCGACAAGCTCAGTGAAGGAGGAAAGAGGAAAGCAGGAAGACTAACAGAGGAGGAAACTCAGTTTAACGCTCTAAGTGTTATTACAGAGGTTCCCCTTACAGCACTTCAAATATTCTCGGTTTCTCTACACCTTATAAAAGAACCAAAATATCTAAAATGGTACATTTCCATTCTCATTTATTTCAGCAACAAAATGCTCCCTTATTCCATATTCAGGATTCACCAAAAATGTGTTTTTAATACTTGAACACTCTAGCCATACAGTGCCCTCCATGATTATTGGCAAACCTAAAAAGGGTTAGAAAAAAATCCACCTTTTGCTGAATGAGCTTCATCTCACACTGAAAGATGAGGAAAAATCCAACCTTTCACTGACATAAATGTATTCAGAGCAAAACAAATCCCTCATCAAGAAATCTATACACCTACAGTGGTGCTTGAAAGTTTGTGAACCCTTTAGAATTTTCTATATTTCTGCATAAATATGACCTAAAACATCATCAGATTTTCACACAAGTCCTAGAAGTAGATAAAGAGAACCCAGATAAACAAATGAGACAAAAATATTATACACAGCAAAATCCCCAGTGTTGAATTAACACCCAGAGTGTTGATTTAACACCCTACTGTGTTTATATAGGTCCAATTGGACCCAGATTAACTCTGAAAGTGTTAATTCAACACTGAGGAATTTGCTGTGTACTTGGTCATTTATTTATTGAGGAAAATGATCCAATATTACATGTCTGTGAGTGGCAAAAGTATGTGAACCTCTAGAATTAGCAGTTAATTTGAAGGTGAAATTAGAGTCAGGTGTTTTCAATCAGTGGGATGACAATCAGGTGTGAGTGGGCACCCTGTTTTATTTAAAGAACAGGGATCTATCAAAGTCTGATCTTCACAACACATGTTTGTGGAAGTGTATCATGGCACAAACAAAGGAGATTTGAGGACCTCAAAAAAGCGTTGTTGATGCTGATCAGGGTGGAAAAGGTTACAAAACCATCTCTAAAGAGTTTGGACTCCACCAATCCACAGTCAGACAGACTGTGTACAAATGGAGGTAATTCAAGACCATTGTTACCCTCCCCAGGAGTGGTCGACCAACAAAGATCACTCCAAGAGCAAGGCGTTTAATAGTCGGCGAGGTTACAAAGGACGCCAGGGTAACTTCTAAGCAACTGAAGGCCTCTCTCACATTGGCTAATGTTCATGAGTCCACCATCAGGAGAACACTGAACAACAATGGTGTGCATGGCAGGGTTGCAAGGAGAAAGCCACTGCTCTCCAAAAAGAACATTGCTGCTCATCTGCAGTTTGCTAAAGATCACGTGGACAAGCCAGAAGGCTATTGGAAAAATGTTTTGTGGACGGATGAGACCAAAATAGAACTTTTTGGTTTCAATGAGAAGCGTTATGTTTGGAGAAAGGAAAACACTGCATTTCAGCATAAGAACCTTATCCTATCTGTGAAACATGGTGGTGGTAGTATCATGGTTTGGACCTGTTTTGCTGCATCTGGGCCAGGACGGCTTGCCATCATTGACGGAACAATGAATTCTGAATTATACCAGCGAATTCTAAAGGAAAATGTCAGGACATCTGTCCATGAACTGAATCTCAAGAGAAGGTGGGCCATGCAGCAAGATAACGACCCTAAGCACACAAGTCATTCTACCAAAGAATGGTTAAAGAAGAATAAAGTTAATGTTTTGGAATGGCCAAGTCAAAGTCCTGACCTTAATCCAATCGAAATGTTGTGGAAGGACCAGAAGCGAGCAGTTCATCTGAGGAAACCCACCAACACCCCAGAGTTGAAGCTGTTCTGTACGGAGGAATGGGCTAAAATTCCTCCAAGCCAGTGTGCAGGACTGATCAACAGTTATCGGAAATGTTTAGTTGCAGTTATTGCTGCACAAGGGGGTCACATCAGATACTGAAAGCAAAGGTTCACATACTTTTGCCACTCACAGATATGTAATATTGGATCATTTTCCTCAATAAATAAATGACCAAGTATAATATTTTTGTGTCATTTGTTTAACTGGGTTCTCTTTGTCTACTTTTATGACTTGTGTGAAAATCTGATGATGTTTTAGGTCATATTTATGCAGAAATATAGAAAATTCTAAAGGGTTCACAAACTTTCAAGCACCACAGTCGATAGATAGATAGATAGATAGATAGATAGATAGATAGATAGATAGATAGATAGATAGATACTCTATAAAGATTTACATTCAGCAACATTTGTGTCTTAATCCTAAGAGACATTGTGATGTATTAGCTGGATCATAATCTGTTATAATACACTGACTGACCAAGGACTGCATCATAGGTCTGTTCAAGTCCTGCTCAGGTCCTACAATGTTATTCTGTTCTACAGAGAGAAGATGATGACAGTTAAGATACCAATGGGACAGCTCCATTGCGTAATGCCTCATTCAGTCTTCACTGATTCCCATGGCAAATTAGCATGCTTTTTAACAAGTCTTCATCTCATGCACTTGCATCACCAGAAAAGAAAGCACACATTCCCGTACATGCACTCGTGCACGCACGCGCGCGTGCACACACACACACACACACACAAAATATGAATCTCTCTACTTAGCAAGCAATCGTTTTATATATAGTGCATGAGTGAACATTAAGTTAGGTTTTACCTCATTTACATATAAAAGTTTAGCTTTACTTCACGCAACAAAAGGTTTAGTACAGAACAGACAATGTACAGTGCCCTACACGATTATTGGCACTGTCAGGGTGCAGGCGCTTATGGATGCAGATGCAAGGGAGAACAGTTGTGTCACCCCTCCCGAGGCGCTCACTCTGTGAGTGATCTCCTTTCTGGGACGACCTGTTCATCTAGGTGCTGGCTTGTCGGGGCATTCCATGTGGATTTTATGGATGAAGAGTGGGTCTAAGATGTCCTTAGCATTCAGCAAGCTGCATTCCTCCGGGCCATATCCCTCCCAGTCCACTAGATACTCTAACTGTCCTTGTCTACGCCAGGAGTTGAGAATCTTGTGCATCTGGTATGTCGGGTCTCCCTCAACTTCTCAGGAGAGAAGAGGTTCTCTGATGGGTGTGTTTGTTGCTAAGGGACCCTGGATGGTGGGTTAAAGGCATGACACATGGAACGTGGGTACCATCCGGCAGTGAGGTGGGAATTCCAATTTGTGAGCCACTTCATTGATTGATTTTATGGAGGATTTTGTACCGTATGGACCAGTGTATCGAGCCTGAAGCTTACGGCATGAGTTGGGTTCTCGTAGGTCCCTTGTAGACACCCATACTCAGTCACCCAGGGAGTATTTAGGTGTTTCCCTTCTGTGTTTATCTGCATACTGTTTATACTTGCTGGTTACCAGTTCCAGCCTCTGGTGGACTCCTTCCTATATCTGTTCGCTTCTCTTGAACCAGGAATCTACTGCCAAGATCTGAGTAGGAGAGTCGTCTCACGGAAAGAGAGGTGGCTGATAACCAAGGATGCATTGAAAGGGTGTTAGCTGGGTGGCCGAGTGTTTCAGGGAGTTCTAGGCATATTCTGCCCAGGGAAGGTATTAACCTATCCTTCTTGTTTTTCCTGCAGAATACTCGGAGAAAACACCCAACCTCCTGGTTAGCTCATTGCGTGATCCCAGGTGAAGAGTTGACCTCAAAATTGGGGAGTGTGGCAGCAGGGGTGTGGTCAAGCACCGATCTGTGACAGGAGGGCGGAGTCAGGGAAGGTAAGTGGCAGAATCACTACACCTGATGTCAATTAACCTGTGTTTGTGTGTCTTCCCAGTGACCGTACCCTACTTAAGGAGGGAGAGCGAGAGCAGAGGGAGCTCTTCCCCGAACCAGACGCCGGTTGTGTGTGTGCGTCTATGGTGATATGCTATATGTTCACTGAAAAGTGTGACAATAAAAACGCTGTACGAACCTGAACTCTGTCCTGCCGTCTTCTGTGCTCCGCCCTTGTGTGAGAACCGCTACAGTGGTGCTGAAACCCGGGAAATTTATCTGGAGCGCAGAAGCAGAACAGCCCCATGGAGTCTTCCCCATTCGCCGACCTGGTCCACGCCCTCGCCACGGCCCAGCAAAGCCAGCACCAGGCGCTAGTCACCCTCCGAAAGGAGCAGGAACAGCGGTTCGAGGCCCTGGTGTTGGCCCAGCAAGAAGATCGTTAGGCATTCCGGCACCTCCTCGTGTTGGCGGGGTCTACCAACGCTCCCACTACAGGCCCATCCCCCCTCACCCTAACAAAGATGGGCCCGCAGGCATTCCTCACGCTCTTTGAGCAAGTCGCAGAGACCTCAGCGTGGCCGATGGAACAGCGCGTGATGCGCCTCCTCCCCCTGCTAACGGGAGAGGTGCAGCTGGCCGCACTACAGCTCCCCGCCGACCGCCGGCTGGCCTACACGGACCGACCACCGGGCCGTCCTCCAGCGTGTGGGGCGCACCCCTGAGCAGCAGCGTCAGCGCTTCCGCGCTTTGCGCTTGGAGGAAGTCGGCCGGCCATTCGCGTTTGGCCAGGAACTCCGGGACGCCTGCTGGCGGTGGTTGAGGGCCGACAACCGCGACGCCAAGGGGATCATCGACCAGGTGGTACTGGAACAATTCATCGCACGCTTGCCAGCAGGAACCGCGGAGTGGGTCCAGTGCCACCGCCAGGCATCGCTGGATCAGGCAATCGAGCTGGCGGAGGACCATTTGGCGGCTGTCCCGGCGGCAGGACAGAGTTCAGGTTCGTACAGTGTTTTTATTGTCACACTTTTCAGTGAACATATAGCATATCACCATAGACGCACACACACAACCGGCGTCTGATTCGGGGAAGAGCTCCCTCTGCTCTCGCTCTCCCTCCTTAAGTAGGGCGCGGTCACTGGGAAGACACACAAACACAGGTTAATTGACATCAGGTGTAGTGATTCTGCCACTTACCTTCCCTGACTCTGCCCTCCTGTCACAGATCGGTGCTTGACCACGCCCCCGCTGCCACAGGGAGATACATACATGAGACTGGGAGGACAAGCCTCAGGGGGATTGGGAGGTTGAGCCTGTGCTATTTCTTTGTCCATCTCCCATGTAATGGCATGCATGAAGCACTTGGAAGGAAGGATAGGAGTGGGCTCTGAACTGTTGCTAGAGATGGTGTGGATTCTGGAGAGGGCATCAGCCTTAGTGTTTCTGGAGCCTGGATGATATGAAATAGTGAACCAGAAATGGGTGAAGAAGAGTGCCCACCTGGCCTGACAGGGATTCAGTCATTTCGCTGTTTTCAGGTACTCAAGGTTTTTATGGTCTGTGAGGGGAAGTGGATAAGGATACTTTACTGTGATCTGGTTAAAACCTCTGTAATCAATGCATGGGCGAAGCCCCCCCCCCCCTTTCTTCTTCACAGAAAAGAAGCTCACTGAGGCTGGGGATGTAGATGGTTGGATGTACCCCTGTTGTAGCGCTTCTTGCACATATTCATCCATGGCAGCTTGTTTGGCAATAGACAGTGGATATATATGATTGCAAAGTGGTGTCGTCCCTGGGAGAAGGTCTATGGCACAATCATAAGTTTGATGAGGGGGCAGGCCACTGGCCTTTCCCTTACTGAATACTTCTTTAAGTTCGTGAAAACAAGCGGGAATATTTTCGATGCCTCCAGGCGAGGGACTCTCTATGGATGTGGAAAACAAGGTGACTTGCAGGAGTTGTAAAGTGTTCTGAAAGCATGAGGTTGATCATTGTAGGTTGATCCTGTGTTGCCAGGAGATTAGGGGATCATGGAGCCAAAGCCAAGGGAAACCCAAAACAATGGCATGCTGTGCTGTGTGAGTGACTAATAAGGTGATATGTTCTGCATGAAAGGCTCCAACTTGGATTTTGAGAGGTAAGGTGCATGTCATGACGAGCCCTTCACCAATGGGATTGCCGTCAATGGCTTTGAGGTTCACAGGTCGCTGGAGCTCCTCCGTGAGCAGGTTGTTCCTCTGGACGACCTTGAGACTGATGAAGTTGCCCTCTGCCCCTCATGAAGCCAGAGAGAACATGGGTAGAGTCTGGGAGCTTTAACAGTACTTGAATCTTTAGTGAGTGTGAAGTGAGAATTGGTTCGAGACTCACCGGGCTGGAGGGACTGGTTTCTTTACTGGGGAGACCCTCCCTTCTGAGGTTAGGTGGATGAACTGGGCACTTACGGTAGCTATAAGATGGCCTTGTTCACTGCAGTAGAAGCATAACCCTTCATGTCGCCTCCTGCCCCTTTCTGAGCATTGCAGGCGAGTATGGGAGATCTCCATAGGAGTCAGGGATTGTGGAGGTGGTAGCAGGGCTGCTGAGGGTTGTAATGAGGGTCTGTTGCAAAGCAGATGATCCAGTCGGATAGCCAAGTCAATGAAGGAGTCGAGGGTGAGTTGCTCATCACGGCATGCCAGTTTAGTGAGAACCTCAGGGCGTAATCCTTGTCGAAAGGTGGCCTTCAGAGCGGATGTGTTCTACCCACTTCCTGTCACTAGCATGCAGAAGTCCAAGGCATACTTGGCCACTCTCCTATCCCCCTGCCGGATTGTGAGTAGCCTCTCACCTACTTCAACACCCTCAGATTGATAATCAAAGACTCATTTGAACAGTTCGATAAAATTATCTTAAGAGGAGGTTTGCTCACTAACACACTCCCAAACAGCACTAGCTTACTTCATAGCCTTGCCTGTGAGGAGATTGAGGAATTGCATAATCTTCTGCTCCTCTGTAGCTCCCATGAGGGTCGTGAAGTATAACAAACACTGAAGAAGAAAATCCTTGCAGTCAGAAACCTCCTCGGAGTACTTCTCTGGTCAAGGAACCATCATGACTGTGCTAGCGGAGGATGAGGGGCGTCAGGAGGGCCTGCAAGACAACAGCTGTTAGTTGTGACATTCTGATGTTGAGTTCACTTAGCATCTATTAGTATTCTCCCAAAAATCGCCCCTGAGCACTGAGAGCAGTTTGCTTAGCTTCCTCTACTGCATCCATTGCAGGAAAAGTATCTTATCAGGGTGCAGGCACTTACAGATGTAGACGCAGGGGAGAGTGGGTGCGTCACAAACCAGAAACTAAATCAGCAAACAGAAGACGTACAGTGCCGCCTAGCAGTATTGGCACCCTTGAAGTTTATGTATTTAAAGTTAAGCATCTCCTGAACAAAAGTGATGTAGTGATGCAGAATTTTTCTACAGATAGCTCATGGTTAATATAAAAGAGCAAAGTATCAACAAAATAAAAAAAATAAACAATTAGAGTGAAAAAAATGAAAAAAGGTAAATCTTGCTGTATCACTAGTATTGGCACCCTTTGCTGTTAGTCCTAAAACCTAACCTAACTAAACCTAATTTGACTCACCTATGGTAAATTACAAATGGAAATCACCTGTGAAGACCTGTCTGTGCCCATGTGACATAAAATGGCCAATGAATGATGAGATTTGTGTTTTGAAAAACCAACTGTTTCACTCAGTCCCTTTTTCACAATGGTGAAGACAAAAGAGCTGTCTGAAGAAACAAGAAATGCAGTTGTTGACAAACACAAGAGCTCCAAAGGATATAAAGCCATCTCCAAAGAGCTTGGTATCCCTGTGTCAACAGTGTGTAATGTTATTAAGAAATATTTGAAGCATGGAACTGTCAAGAACCTCCCTGGGCGTGGGGGTAAGAGAAAAATCAATGATAGAAGTCGTCGAAGGTTGGTGCGATTGGTGGCAGAATCACCTCAGTTAACATCTACGGACCTGCAGGCCCACCTGGAACAGTCTGGGGTAACTGTTTCAAGAAGCACCATAAGGTGCACACTCAACACAGCAGGGCTACATGGGCGGAGGCCAAGGAAGACCCCATTATTGAAAAAAAGACACAAAAAGGAGCATCTGGAGTTTGCAAAAGAGAACCTGGACAAGCCACAGTCCTTCTGGGAAAATGTCCTGTGGACAGATGAGACAAAAGTAGAGCTTTTTGGGAATTCTCACTGGCAGTATGTTTACAGGCGCTGCAATGAAGCATTCAAAGAAAAGAACACCATACCAACAGTCAAGCATGGTGGAGGATCAATAATGCTGTGGGGCTGCTTTGCTGCATCTGGGACTGGAGGCCTTACCCATGTCATAGGTATTATGAAATCTGAAGATTATCAACAGATTTTGGAGCAAAATGTCCTGCCCAGTGTAAGAAAGCTCGGTTTGAGGTGAAGATCTTGGGTACTCCAGCAGGACAAAGACCCCAAACACACATCTAAAAGCACACAAAAATGGTTAGAAAAGAAAAAATGGACTGTTTTGAAATGGCCAGCAATGAGTCCTGACCTCAATCCAATTGAGAATCTTTGAGGGGAGTTGAAATCTGCCATTGGCAGAAGGAATCCTTCAAATATCCAAGACCTAGAGCACATAGCGAAGGAAGAGTGGGAGAAAATACCACAAGACAAATGCAAGAAGCTCATTGATGGCTACAGGAAATGTTTGGAGGCCGTCATCGCTGCCAAAGGGTGTGCAACCAAATACTAAGGAGGGGTGCCAATATTCCTGCACCTGCTGTATTTCTGTTTTTTGTTGTCTTAGAAATTAAAATGCCTATTTTGAATGAAAACAACTTTTCAGTTCCTTTGGACCTTCAATTAAAAGATCTTGGTATTGCAAATTGTGTCCATTTCCATTTATTTCTGGAGATATTACAAAAGTTGTGAATAAAATTAAGGGGTGCCAATACTGCTAGGCGGGGCTGTAGTCAGGGTTAGGCTAGGGTCGGTCGACGTACAAATGGCATTTCAGAGATCAGGTAAGATAACAGAGTCAAAGTAACAATGGAAAACAGGGTCAAAGTCACAGGACATCAGTAATAGTAAGTAAATCTTGGTATGATCAGGCAAGAGGACACAGAATGACACTTTGCAACTGGAATGAGTATTTGATGAGCTAATGTACAACCCCGATTCCAAAAAAGTTGGGACAAAGTCCAAATTGTAAATAAAAACGGAATGCAATAATTTACATATCTCAAAAACTGATATTGTTTTCACAATAGAACATAGACAACATATCAAATGTCAAAAGTGAGACATTTTGAAATTTCATGCCAAATATTGGCTCATTTGAAACTTCATGACAGCAACACATCTCAAAAAAGTTGGGACAGGGGCAATAAGATGCTGGAAAAGTTAAAGGTACAAAAAAGGAACAGCTGGAGGACCAAATTGCAACTCATTAGGTCAATTGGCAATAGGTCATTAACATGACTGGGTATAAAAAGAGCATCTTGGAGTGGCAGCGGCTCTCAGAAGTAAAGATGGGAAGAGGATCATCAATCCCCCTAATGCTGCGCTGACAAATAGTGGAGCAATATCAGAAAGGAGTTCGACAGTGTAAAATTGCAAAGAGTTTGAACATAACATCATCTACAGTGCATAATATCATCAAAAGATTCAGAGAATCTGGAAGAATCTCTGTGCGTAAGGGTCAAAGCCGGAAAACCATACTGGGTGCCCGTGATCTTCGGGCCCTTAGAAGGCACTGCATCACATACAGGCAAGCTTCTGTATTGGAAATCACAAAATGGGCTCAGGAATATTTCCAGAGAACATTATCTGTGAACACAATTCACCGTGCCATCTGCCGTTGCCAAATAAAACTCTATAGTTCAAAGAAGAAGCCATATCTAAACATGATCCAGAAGCACAGACATCTTCTCTGGGCCAAGGCTCATTTAAAATGGACTGTGGCAAAGTGGAAAACTGTTCTGTGGTCAGATGAATCAAAATTTGAAGTTCTTTATGGAAATCAGGGACGCCGTGTCATTCGGACTAAAGAGGAGAAGGACGACCCAAGTTGTTATCAGTGCTCAGTTCAGAAGCCTGCATCTCTGATGGTATGGGGTTGCATTAGTGCGTGTGGCATGGGCAGCTTACACATCTGGAAAGACACCATCAATGCTCAAAGGTATATCCAGGTTCTAGAGCAACATATGCTCCCATCCAGACAATGTCTTTTTCAGGGAAGACCTTGCATTTTCCAACATGACAATGCCAAACCACATACTGCATCAATTACAGCATCATGGCTGCGTAGAAAAAGGGTCTGGGTACTGAACTGGCCAGCCTGCAGTCCAGATCTTTCACCCACAGAAAACATTTGGTGCATCATATAACGGAAGACACGACAAAAAAGACCTAAGACAGTTGAGCAACTAGAATCCTACATTAGACAAGAATGGGTTAACATTCCTATCCCTAAACTTGAGCAGCTTGTCTCCTCAGTCCCCAGACGTTTACAGACTGTTGTAAAGAGAAAACGGGATGTCTCACAGTGGTAAACATGGCCTTGTCCCAACTTTTTTGAGATGTGTTGTTGTCATGAAATTTAAAATCACCTAATTTTTCTCTTTAAATGATGCATTTTCTCAGTTTAAACATTTGATATGTCATCTATGTTCTATTCTGAATAAAATATGGAATTTTGAAACTTCCACATCATTGCATTCCGTTTTTATTTACAATTTGGACTTTGTCCCAACTGTTTTGGAATCGGGGTTGTATACCCCCCGATGTATACAAGACTGCAGAGAGATGAAGCATCTTACTTTCTTCAGTCATCGGGCACTCAACCTGGAAATGCTACAGTTCTCAACTGCACCGACAGACCTGCGTAGTGGCTCATAATTAAATAAAAGTTCAGTCAGGTCCTGTGGTGCAAGACCATTCAGTGCTTTATAAGTCATTAGTAATTGTAACATTTTATAATCTATGTGAAATTTACTAGGAGCTATTGCAATATCTCATAAGAATTAAGAAGGAGGAAGTTCTTCAGCATCCATTGTCTAATGTACCTCAACTTAAATTTTCCTCAGCTTAAATTAAGCATTCATCCCTGATTCACATAGCTTCAGTTTAAAGCCATTATGCACTTTATGTTTCCACACGGGGTGGCACGGTGGTGTAGTGGTTAGCGCTGTCGCCTCACAGCAAGAAGGTCCTGGGTTCGAGCCCCGGGGCCGGCAAGGGCCTTTCTGTGTGGAGTTTGCATGTTCTCCCTGTGTCCGCGTGGGTTTCCTCCGGGTGCTCCGGTTTCCCCCACAGTCCAAAGACATGCAGGTTAGGTTAACTGGTGACTCTAAATTGACCGTAGGTGTGAATGTGAGTGTGAATGGTTGTCTGTGTCTATGTGTCAGCCCTGTGATGACCTGGCGACTTGTCCAGGGTGTACCCCGCCTTTCGCCCGTAGTCAGCTGGGATAGGCTCCAGCTTGCCTGCGACCCTGTAGAAGGATAAAACGGCTAGAGATAATGAGATGAGATGAGATGTTTCCACACCTGGTTCACCAATTATAGCACAATGTAACTCTGGTGTTGCATCCCTGAGACCTCTCATGTTATTTGTCTGTTAGCACCCCCTAGCTTTAGATATGTTGGTGTTAACAGCATATCATTTCTAGCTCTGGTTACATTAGCTTAGCATGCAATGCTTGTGCAAACTTGTCCGCCGTGTGACAAAAACAGTGTCTCAGCATGCATGTTTACTTGAAAACAAAAGACAGGGCTTGATATTTAGGACTGCCCGATTGCCCGGGGCAAGTGAAACACGCATTCGGGCAAGTAGGACCAGGCAAGTTGGAATGAGCATATATTACTAACTAGCACCACAAAAAATTAGGCTTTTTGATCTTTTATTGCAGTTCCTAAAAGCGTCCCTCACTACGTATCTGCCATTGGCTGTTTTCTTAGTCTTGGTTTTATTTACTACTTTGCAAGTTATTTTATATATCCCCGCTGTTGTAGTATGGTACGCGTACTGTTTATAGACCCCTTGTGCATGACGTCACGCATCACGTGATAATTACAGCTGGGGTCAGACAGACACCGTCTTTCACGCAAGCAAGGCTTAATCTGTCTTCACATAGCTTCAGTTTAAAGCCATTAAAGAAATTCACGATTGTATTTTACAAAAACAGAAAGTCGGAAGTGAGGATGGAAGAGTTTTCTTAAGTTTTATTTTTTTCTGCTTGCATTCGAGTCAGCTCCTTCATGAAAGTGTTTGATTTTCTTACGGGTGAAGCCGCTTCCTTATTCAACACAGAAAACCGAGATGGGTTTCAAACAACTCAGGCATAAAAAACTCAACAAGGAGCGACATGCGCAATAAATCCTGAAAGAACAGAACCGATTAATAGCAGAGAGAGAGCTGGAGCTTTGTTTCTGTTTTCAGAGGAACACAGTCCTGTGCAAAATATATACAGTGCTCAGCGTAAATGAGTACACCCCCTTTGAAAAGTAACATTTTAAACAATATCTCAATGAACACAAACAATTTCCAAAATGCTGACAAGACAAAGTTTAATATAACATCTGTTTAACTTATAACGTGAAAGTAAGGTTAATAATATAAACTTAGATTACACATTTTTTCAGTTTTACTCAAATTAGGGTGGTGCAAAAATGAGTACACCCCACAACAAAAACTACTACATCTAGTACTTTGTATGGCCTCCATGATTTTTAATGACAGCGCCAAGTCTTCTAGGCACGGAATGAACAAGTTGGCGACATTTTGCAACATCAATCTTTTTCCATTCTTCAACAATGACCTCTTTTAGTGACTGGATACTTTTCAAAGGGGGTGTACTCATTTACGCCGAGTACTGTATATATAGTTTTTTTTTGTTTTGTTTTGTTGTTCTATCATCCACCTCTAGGTTTATTTTAAAATAAATCAATAAGTATTAAAAAACGCGCTACGTCATTAGACAGGCTGCACTGATTCTGTTACAGGTTGCCAGGTCTGTATAAAACACCCACAACTTCAACCTTATCCTGTCTTTCATGACGCAGTATGTTTTTTTTAACCTAGAGGTGTATGATATAGAAAAAAACCCCAATATATAAATATTCTCAAATACAGTACTGTTCAAAAGTCTTGGCACCCTGTTGTTTTCTTCATACAAACTTTGTTATAGATTTCTGTTTTATGATTTCTACATTATCAAGTAATGAACCTACAGTCTGAGAGAGTTCTACACAAACAAACTGAACTTTACAACAGCTGCATGCATGTGAAATGGAAATAAATCGACTAAGGCAGGAAAAACCTATTTTGGATAAAATTGTTATTGTCCGTTACAAGTAAAAAGTAACCAATAACTAAACTTAAGAATAAACTTAATCAATAACCAAACTTCTACTCAATGTGTAATCTTCATTTTATGTTGCAATTCACAACTATTCTATGGTTTTCCCCCCCCCAAAAAAAGTAATACTCACAAAATGGGGAGGGGGGGTGGGGAATTGGGGTCAAATGGAAATTAACCCCCACTTGCCCCCCAGGGCAAGTGGGCTTAAAAATTAATGTTGAGCCCTGAAAGCAGTGTTCTGTCTCATGGCAAACAGGAAAAAAACAACAATCTGATGAGTGTACATCCCCGCCAGTGTTATTTAAGAAAGATTATGATGTAGACTATAACCTATGTCTTGTTACATCAGTGTTATTGAAATTGAAATCTTTATTTCGAACGTGTGAACAGTGAACAGTAAAATCAAAACAAAACCAAACAAACTAAATAACCATAATCATAGAAAAAATAAAATAAATTAAAAAGAATAATATATATATAAAATCTCATTATCTCTAGCGGCTTTATCCTGTTCTACAGAGTCGCAGGCAAGCTGGAGCCTATCCCAGCTGACTACGGGCGAAAGGCGGTGTAGGAATGAGAGCGGGTGGGTGGAGCACAGAAGTACGGCAGGCCAGAACTGAGTTCCAAAACTCTTTTATTTCGTACTTTTCAGTCACGATTTCACTCTCCCAGCCACACACACACACACACACACACACACACACACACACACACACACACACAAGATGTCTGGTTGGGGAGAGAGCTCTCTTCCTCTGCTCTCTCTCTCCTTATATAGGGCGTGGTTGCTGGGAAGACACACAAACAGGTTAATTAACATCAGGTGTAGTGATTCTGCCACTTACCTTCCCTGACTCCGCCCTCCGGTCACAGACCGACGCTTGACCACGCCCCCGCTGCCACAGGCGAGTACACCCTGGACAAGTCGCCAGGTCATCACAGGGCTGACACAGACACAGACAACCATTCACACTCACATTCACACCTACGGTCAATTTAGAGTCACCAGTTAACCTAACCTGGATGTCTTTGGACTGTGGGGGAAACCGGAGCACCCGGAGGAAACCCACGCGGACACGGGGAGAACATGCAAACTCCGCACAGAATGGCCCTCGCCGGCCACAGGGCTCGAACCCGGACCTTCTTGCTGTGAAGCGACAGCGCTAACCACTACACCACCGTGCCGCCCTACAACAACACTTAATAATAATAAATAATACAGAGCGGCAAGCCCCATCCTGAGAACATTCAGATTCCCCCTCAAGCCCCTTCCTCCCAGTATTTTGTAAAAATCATTTGTTTGTATTTGTTTTTAAACTGCTTGATGTTTGGACATTGTTTCAGCTTCACACTCAGTCTGTTCCATAGCTTTACTCTATTATTTGATATACATAATCTTTTCCTTGTAGTTCGACATCTTTGGATCTTAAAGTTTGACATTTCCCTTAACTTATACCCTCCCTCTCAATCCTGAAACATTTTCTGTAAGTGGCTTGGTAATAAATTATTCCTGGCTTTGTAAAGAAATTGTGCTGTTTGGAATTCCACCAAATCTTTAAGTTGTATTAATTTAGACTTTAAGAATAAAGGATTGGTGTGTTCAAGATACCCAATGTTATGAATTATTCTGATGGCTCTTTTTTGCAGTTTGAGTAGTGGATCTAATGAACTTTTATATGTATTGCCCCACACCCTATGCAGTAATTTAGGTAAGGTAAAACCAAGGAACAGTACAATATGTGGCGTGATTTGTTGTCTAAGTAGTGTCTTGCTTTGGTCATTACAGAGATGCTTTTAGCTATTTTAGTGCAGATGTATTTGATGTGAGACTTCCAGGAAATCTTGTCATTTATTATCACCCCCAGGAATTTAATTTCTTGTAATCTTTCCAAATCAATACCCTCTATCTGTACCCGTGCTTGATGATTTATTTTTCTGTTACCAAATAACATTAATTTTTTGTCTTGCTTATGCGCAAGACAAAAGATCTGCAGATTTAGTGACAGCTTGTTTTTGTCAAACCAGTTTTTGATTTTAGTAAGTTCTGAAGTGATGGTGTCTAAGAGTTGCGATAAATTCTCGCCTGATCCAAGTATGTTTGTATCATCAGCAAATAAGATGAATTTGAGTATTTGTGATATATTACATGTCATTGATATACATGATAAATAATTTAGGACCCAACACTGATCCCTGTGGAACGCCACACTCAATATCCAAACATCTTAACTGGTAATCTCCCATTTTCACAAATTGCTTCCTGTTTCTTAAATAACTTTTCACCCACTCTAATGCTAGTCCCCTAATACCATATTGTTCCAATTTGTTGAATAATATTTGATGATTTATTGTATCAAATGCTTTTTTTAGATCAATGAATACCCCAACAGCATATTTATTTTCATCTATGGAATTTGTGGTTTCCTCAAGCAATTCAATTAAAGGTCCCATGGCATGAAATTTTCACTTTCTGAGGTTTTTTAATGTTAAAATGAGTTCCTCTGACCTTCTTAAGTCACCCCAGTGGCTAGAAATGTCATAATGTGTAAACCAAACTATGCCCACCCTTTGTCAACATTTGAGAATGGCGCGTCAAAATGGCGCGTTGATAGGCTCTTCCCTTTACTACATCAGCAAGGGAGATGATCCCCACGCCCCCCCCCCCCCCCCTCTGGATTCCCACCCACTGTATGGATTGCCCGCCCAGCTCAAATGTTGCCACCATAGATACGTCACTTCAATTTTGTAGTGAGGAGACCATAGAGGACTGTAATGGAAATTTCTAAAAAACACTTCAGAACGCTTAACAGTTGTCTTTTCAGTCATTTATTATAGTAGATCATATAAAAGATATATAAAATAGGAAAGGAAAGAGAAGAATAGAAGAAGACATCACTTCTGATGATGCCAAGAGTACGCGCACTCTGAGTTGTGTTTTAGGAATGTTATCTATTATACTCTGAAAGCATTCGCTCACTGCTTGTGTCTTCACGTGATTGGCTCAAGATTTTCTATGAAGCTTTGTTAAAGCGTGCACCTGGCGTGTTCTGGTATGTGCAGGTGGATGCGAGTTAGGGAGAGCTCAAGCTCCCTGCTTATTACCACCAAGGTCACAGAAAAGCGATGACAACATGTGGAAAAACATCTCTTCTTAGTAACTAAGCCACTTTAGTTCAACATACAGAAACACAGAGAATAATAATGTTCATCCATTAAAATTCCCTCACAGGACACAACAACATGGCACCACCTAAGCGAGCGAAACATGGAAATTGCGCTGTACATGGATGTGACAACACAGAAAGGAGTCTGTTTTTACTGCCGACGGGAGAGCCCCTGAAGACGCAGTGGCTTAATTTTATTTACTCCAATAATACGCCGTCGAGTCTACCTAAGACGGTGTATGTTTGTCGGAAGCATTTTCCTGATGAATGTTTCCACAACTTGGGACAGTACAGGGCAGGTTTTGCACATCAACTGTCACTGAAGCCTGGGTCCGTACCAAGCATCCCTGCCGCATCAGCCACGAACACCGAATAAGTAAGTGTATAACTGTTAAGTCGTTTTGCCGTGTTTTAAAATCGGTGCGTTAGCCTTGCAATGGCTACATTAGCTGTGCAGCTAACCGCTTCCTGCAGTTAGCCAGGTACTCTGCGCTACAAAACCAAAAAGCATGCAGCATGCTCTGTTAAACTGAGTTTAGTCTGGAAATTGACTGTAACTTATGAGCTTATGTTTGACTATTGCTCCGCAATGCATGTCTTCTGTTGGATAAGCGATATGTTGCTGTAGTTGCTGCTTCTATCCTCTTTGGTTATGGAGTGCGTGTTCAAGCCTAGGGTATTATACGTTCGTAAACTACTACTCCAAACACTCTCACTCTCTGTTCTCTGGACTGTTGCTTGACCTGCCATTGCTACTGTTCACACACAGGTAGCATGCCCGCAGCTTGGTCAAGCCCCTCCCCCTCCCCCCATGGCCCGCCCCCACGCTCTACCCTTCCACGCCTCCATGCTTCTCATTAGAAAAACGACGCACTGGGAAAAGGGCTGAAATGGGGCTTTCTCCCAGGAGGCTATATCTACGTGTCGCGGGTTCATTTCGAGAAAGGCTGCGGATATAACATCCGGAAACCTCCATGAGCCCGTTTAAAGCATCAACAAACCACCATGCCATGGGTCCTTTAAAGCTTGTGCTGTTGATCGATTACATCTAAATCCATATTGATTATCAGTAAGTTATGCATCTCTATGAAATTGTCTAACCTATTATTAAAAACTTTTTCCAGAATTTTTGAGAACTGTGGAAGAAGAGAAACAGGTCTATAATTTGTGAACAGGTGTTTGTCTCCAGTTTTGAATAGAGGAATAACTTTAGCTATTTTCATATTATTGGGAAATTGACCAGTTTGTAGTGATAAATTAAAGATGTGTGTTAAGGGTTTGGAAATCCCATGAATTACCTTTTTTTTTTTTTACTGTTTTTATATCTATATCATTATAGTCAGTGGATGTCCTGGTTTTGCACTCATTAACAATATCTACTGTATAATCTCCTTTTCTTCAACAGGCTTAAGAAACATTGTTATTGGGTTTCTATCTATTGGATTTTCATTCAGTGGTGTTGTTTCTTCAATGTCATCCGCTAGATTTGGCTCAATATTTACAAAAAATTCATTAAATTTGTTAACTATGTCATCCATGTTTTCTATAATCTTATCATTTTCCATAAAATACTGTGGATAATCAATCTGTCCAGATTTATTTCTAATTATACTATTTAATGTATTCCATATACCCTTTATGTTATGTTTGTTACTCTCTAGTAATTTATTATAATAATCTTTCTTACAGTTCCTCATGATATTAATTAACTTATTTTTATACTTCTGATATTTATTTTCTGCTTCTTTAGTTCTATGTTTTATGAATTCTCTATATCATGTGTTTTTCTTTTTACAAGCCTTCTGCAGTCCCTTTGACATCCATAGATTATCTTTATACTTTAGTTTCCTACGGTACAATATTGTATAACTGGACAGTTTTTATCATATAATATTCTAAATAATTTTAGAAATTCATCATATGCTTTATCAGTATCATTCTCTTTATCTATCAATTCTCAATCTTGCTTTAGTAACTCGTTATTAAGTGCATCCATGGATTCCTCTGTCCTGACCTTTCTATGCAGGAGTATCTTATCCTGTTTGTTTTTCATGTGGATATCATTATAGACTGTGAAAACTGGAAGATGGTCACTGATGTCATTTACCAATAAACCACTTATTGTATTGTTATCCATTTCATTTGAAAATATATTATCAATTAATATTGCACAACGGGTTGTGGCGGCACGGTGGTGTAGTGGTTAGCGCTGTCGCCTCACAGCAAGAAGGTCCTGGGTTCGAGCCCCGGGGCCGGCGAGGGCCTTTCTGTGTGGAGTTTGCATGTTCTCCCCGTGTCCGCATGGGTTTCCTCCGGGTGCTCCGGTTTCCCCCACAGTCCAAAGACATGCAGGTTAGGTTAACTGGTGACTCTAAATTGACCGTAGGTGTGAATGTGAGTGTGAATGGTTGTCTGTGTCTATGTGTCAGCCCTGTGATGACCTGGCGACTTGTCCAGGGTGTACCCCGCCTTTCGCCCGTAGTCAGCTGGGATAGGCTCCAGCTTGCCTGCGACCCTGTAGAAGGATAAAGCGGCTAGAGATAATGAGATGAGACAATGGGTTGTGATTCGGCTGGGTCTAGTAATTTTGGGATGTAGGCCAATACTGTATATAGTATTAATGAATTCATCAGTCATCTTATGTTTATTTGGATTTAACAAATCTATATTGAAATCACCACCAATAAACATGACTTTATGATTTAAATTTGAGAAATATTCATCCATCCAGTTTTTAAATGTATCTATATTTGAACCTGGTGTTCTGTATATACAACTTACAATGATATTTTTTTCTATTTGGCCTATTTATTTCTATTGTTATACATTCAAGCACATTGTCCATCACAGTTGACATATTTTCCGTCACCTTATAATTGTAATTCAGATCCACATACATAGCTACACCACCACCATTTTTGTTTCTCCAATTCATACATATCAGCTCATAACCTTCAAGACCAAAATTCATGCCTCTTTCATTGCTAATCCATGTTTCCGATATTAGAATTATATTAAAAGACTGGGTGAATTGATTTAAATAGTCCTTGATATTATGAAAGTTGGCATACAGGCTTCTACTATTGAAACAGATTATTGAGATTTTGTTATCAGTCTTAAAAGTGCTGTTATATTGCTCATCTGAATAGTAGTGGCAGTCGTTGCTGATGTTCAAGAAGAAGTTGTTTTCTGGATCAATATCATTTTCAATATTCTGTGACTTGTGTGTAGTGTATTTAAAGATATTTAATTCTGGATGATCATTTCTTCTTAATGAATGATCCATTTCATGATGTGTAAAAGATGTGACAAAAGTCATATGATGTGTTGTGGTTCAACATACCCATTATTCAATAAATGTCTACTCTTATGATGTTTTGGTGTGCTGGTGGTACGTGGGTGCACAACCAATTTATCATGACGTAAGTAGGCAATGTCCCCTCTCGCTCTTGCAGCTCTCAGCTCCGGCATCAGGTCTTTTCTTTTTCGTCTGGCAACGTCTACAAACTCCTCATTAATAAAAATCTTTGTTCCTTTGAGAAACTTTGCTCGTTGTAGAATGCCTTCTCTGTCTTTGTACCTAAGAAGTTTTATAACTATGGGCCTCGGTCTGTCACCTCCACTGGGTTTCCCTGTGCGGTGTGCCCTCTCCACCTCCACCTTGTGCTGCAGTTGTAGTTTCTCCATCAGGATTTTCTGGATTTTCTCTTCCGTCTCGGTCCAGGTTTCTCTGGGTGACTTGGCTACTCCCTCAAATACCAAGTTGTTCCATCTGGTCTGTCCTTCCAGGTAGTCCATCTTGTCGGTGATAGTCAGCAAACGATCACACACCTTATAAAGATCTGCCTGCATTGTATTGCAGCGCTCAGTCTGTTTGCTGCTGTCAGCCTTCAAATCATCCACTTCTTTTTGAATAAACTGCAGGCTCACTTTGATTTCTTGTATGTCCCGTGTTATTGCATCAAGTCTAGTGTTTGTAGAATCCACAATGATTTGGATGAAACCTTTAAAGTTTTCTTGTTGTTGGTGTAGGAGGGTCATAAACATGTCCTTCTGTTGTTGCATTAAGTCAGTTACCTGACTGAGTGACACGCATTCTTCGTCTGGCCTCGTCTCCGCTTTTGACGCCTTTGGTGGCATATTTAAGCATCTTTATCTTTCGTTTAGCTCAATCAGCTGATTACCAGTGTTGTTATCTTGTTCTCATGAAGATTTGTAGTTTTTCCAAATGACTAAAGTCATCTCACCTCAGTCCTGTCTCAAGCTAGCATACAAATAAATTAATTCATCTTGCTCCAAATCGTTTGGTCAGTCTTTGTTATCTCATGCCAAATAAGTCTTGAAAGCTTGAAAATTTGCAAACCTATCTCAGCTAGTGTGTAATACATTTTATTTTTTTCGCGATCCAAATCCTGCACTCTGATTGGCTGGCGAGCGGGTCTGTATCCTACAGTACGGACCCCAGTTACGGACCCCAGTTACAGACCTCTGGCGACTCGCTCGTTCACAACAACAACAAACATAGTAGCATTTTTTTGTCAACATTTATCTTTTTTATAAGATTTATTTATAAGATTATCAAAAATCTTTTAAATGTTCGCCAGCATTTCTCAGGAGAATAGCATTAATTTTACAGCATGGATAGCGATAACGACAGTGTTCACAGCGAGTTTTACTACCCTGAGGAAGAAGAAATAAAAGAAAACATTTCAGGAGAAAGCTAAAACCTGTAACTTGTTAACACTAAGCAAAAACATGGCTGAATCCTGAATGACTCCTATTTGTATAAATAGGGGACTACATAGGCGGGAAAATGTAGTTTTTTTTTTCCTGCCATGGAAGTGCACTTGTATACCGAGGAGGAAGCCATTTGCATTACAGCCATGAATGAGGATTCAAAATAGTATTAATTTTATAGCATGGATAGCGATAACGACAGTGTTCACAGTGAAAGCGAGTTTTACTACCCTGAGGAAGACAAAATAAAAGAAAACATTTCAGGAGAAAGCTAAAACCTCTAACTTGCTACAGTTTGATCTCATTAGTTAATGAGGCCCATTTTGGACCATGTTATCCTAATACATAATATTACGTTAGGTAAAAACTTTAAACCAGTGCAATCTCTTCTTCAAAGTTTCACCAAATGGCTTTATTTATGCAATATAAAGGTCATAATACTGTATAACTTTGGTCGTGCAAAAACACAGAGCAAAAACATGGCTGAATCCTGAATGACTCAATTTTGTATAAATCGGGCACTACATAGGCGGCAAAATGTAGTTTTTTTTCCTGCCATGGAAGTGCACTTGTATACTGAGGAAGCAATTTGCATTACAGCCGTGAATGAGGATTCAAAATGGCGGCTCGCTTCGGCTCGGTTTTCCCTTTCGGGCGCTCTCGTTTTCTGTTAGAATTTGTTTAAAGAAAAAAATAAATATATTATTTACCAGCTTAAGGTCAGTCCGTATGGTGAAATACCGTGACCTCGGCCTTGAATACTGACCTCGCCCCAGAGGGCCTCGCTCAGTACTTTCAAGACCTTGGTCACGGTATTTCACGATATGGACCTCCCAGCTGGTAAATAGCACATATATATGATCAATGTTACAACATATTATATGCAATGTGTGCCTATATCATGTCACCAACATCATTTTATTTGATTACACACATACACCACATTCAAATGCTTAGCAAACGATGTACAATATATGGCTTGAAAATGCAATCATGCTATTTTAGCAAAGCCAAATCTTTTTGTTATTTTTTGTTATTCTTTTTGTTATGTTAGTGTTTTTCTCCAATGTCACAATAAATAAAAGTATGCAGTCATATTTGTGTAACATCCTGTAATATTATTCTACCTTGTCAGTCTACATAGTTCTTTGGCTTCTGTCAGTTCTGTGCTCTTCAGCTTGTCAACAAATACGTGTGAACAGCTGTCCATGAGGGAACCTCAATGTGCGATTTGTGTTTACAACAGTGGCATAAAAGTGAAGAATACTCTGCAACTGTAGGGAGATCCCAGTTCTGACTGCAAAGTTGAATTCTGGGGAAAATGTTCTATGTCTGTTGCTGTTGGAGTTTCAAGATGTTTCACTGCTGCACACACCGTGTATCCTATATGTAAATGTTTTGCTGAGATAAAAAGCGTTCCACATTTTATGATTTCGGAGATTGATGAAGCAATGAGCAACAATATCACTTGACCACTGTGGAGTGTGTTTGACCTACTTTTAACCAAAACAAGTCATCATGGGCAAATATGGCGGACTCTACTCTCCTGCCAGCTAAAAGCCAGTGGAAAAGAAAAAAAAAGGAAAATATGAAAGCGAATTAGCTAGAAAGCTTGCCAGAAAAGCGATGGAGACCAAAAGGTTGTCCACAAGAATTTTCATGAAGGGTCAGATCGACTGCTGGAATCAACTAAAGGATAAAACAGGTGCGAAATCTGACGAAGAATTTGCAGCGCTTGTCTTGGATTGGTGAGTTTGATTATGGAGTTATACACCTAATATTTTGATCTTACAGAGAAAGAAATGCTAACACAAAAGTAGTAACAGAAAAAAGATATATTCGTCTTTTGTTTCACGGATCTCTTCACGAATGTCAACCACATTTTGTGTTCCCTCCTCTGGTTTACTGTACCTACAGTTATCTTGTTTAAATTACAGATGCTTGTCTCTAAAGCCAAAACACTTATTCAGTTTTACATTTACAGCATGGAGCAGCTTTATGGAGTAATAAGATAAAAAAAAAAAAAGGAATGGTATGATCAAACTTTTGGTTCTAAGGACTGAACAGAGTTTGTTTATGCACTTGCAGAAATATTCAGACAGCAAGACATTGCTATAGTGCAACAGAGACCTAATAAAAGCATGGCCTAGCTTTTCTGCATCATATAATGACATATTTACTGAGGTGCAATAACACCTCATTATGCAATAACATTTTTATTAAAAATAAATGCCCAATTTGCATGGCTTACTAGTTTGTCCATCGATGAACCTAGAATTTAAATTTCGTGACAAAAGGTCAATATTAACCATGTTTAATATCTGCTGATATCTGATAACTGTACCAAATTTCAGATCAATAGGGCTTATGATTCCTGAGAAAAAATTATTTGACCTTAATGCCACCCCTATTTGTGTGAATCCATACAAGCAATTATGAGTTACAGCTGTTTAAGTAAATTAGGTTCCATTTCAATTGAATTGACTGACATGGTGGTCATATTATTTAAAAATCTAAACATGCTTTTGATAATTATTATATTCATCATTCATGATAATTATTGTGATAATCATGAATGATAATTATTATGATAATTATCATGATAATTATTATAGTCATCAGCAACCAGAGGAGCCTGTTCAGTGACAGAATGCTCCTTCCCAAGTGCAGGACTAACAGACTTAAAAACTCCTTTGTCCCTCACGCCATCAGACTGTACAACTCCTCTCTGGGGGGGAGGAGGGGGAATAGGAGGGCAGAGGACGGGAAGGAGCAGTAGCCTAGCCTGAGAATAAACAATACTGGACTATGTGCAATATAATGTGCAATACCTCTTACGTTGGCCCCTTTTTTCCCCTCTTCCCCATATCTTATTCTTATTCTTTTTTATATTTGTATATGCAAATACCTAATTTAATTTAATTTATCTAGAATTTTTTTTTCTCTATTTCTATTCTCTGTTTATCCTGTAATGATGCTACTGGAATTTTAATTTCCCTGAGGGAACCTGCCCAAAGGGATCAATAAAGTTCTAATCTAATCTAATCTAATCTAATCTAATCTAATCTAATCTAATCTAATCTAATCTAATCTAATCTAATCTAATCTAGTCTAATCTGATCTAATCTGATCTAATCTATTGAAATTCACATGTTCCTGGGTATATTGATGTTGAGCTTGTAAACATAGGTTTAAAAATAAATAAACCCTCCTAGAACTAGCTCACAGGGCCTTAAAGGAACAGTCCACCGTAATTCCATAATGAAATATGCTCTTACCTGAATTGAGACGAGCTGCTCCGTACCTATCCGAGCTTTGCGCGACCTCCCAGTCAGTCAGACGCAGTCAGACGCGCTGTCACTCCTGTTTGCAATGTAGCTAGGCTCAGCATGGCCAATGGTATTTTTTGGGGCTGTAGTTAGATGCGACCAAACTCTTCCGCGTTTTTCCTGTTTACATAGGTTTATATGACCAGTGATATGAAACAAGTTCAGTTACACAAATTGAAATGTAGCGATTTTCTATGCTATGGAAAGTCCGCACTATAATGACAGGCGTACTAACACCTTCTGCGTGCTTCGGCAGCGCATTGATACGGAGCTCCGAGAGGTGACGGTATCAATGCGCTGTCGATTCGCGCAGAAGGTGTTAGTATGCCTGTCATTATAGTGCGGACTTTCCATAGCATAGAAAATTGCTACGTTTCAATTTGTGTAACTGAACTTGTTTCATATCACTGGTCATATAAACCTACGTAAACTGGAAAAACGCGGAAGAGTTTGGTCGCATCTAACTACAGCCCCAAAAAATACCATTGGCCATACTGAGCCTAGCTACATTGCAAACAGGAGTGACAGCGCGTCTGACTGCGTCTGACTGACTGGGAGGTCGTGCAAAGCTCGGAGAGGTACGGAGCAGCTCGTCTCAATTCAGATAAGAGCATATTTCATTATGGAAGTACGGTGGACTGTTCCTTTAAAGCATGGCTACAGCACCCAGCACACACCTCACTGCTCACAGTCACCTACATTCTGATTTTATGCACCTGTTCACAATTACCACCTCACCTACTCAGTTCACACATTCATTGTGAAGTAAACACAAACCTCTTTTTATTGCTCTGCTTTTCTGGTTTGACTATTTTATACTTTGCCTTTTTGATATTGCCTCTGATACCCTGTTTGTGCCTCACTGGACTATTACGTTGTAGCGCGACTAATGTGTGGGTGGAGCACAGAGGACGGCAGGACAACTTTTGGAGGTAGAGAAGGCTTATTTATTTTCCCCAACTTTTCAGTTAAGCACCGTAAGCACACACACACTCTTCCTCCAATCCCGGGTCGCGCCCCCTCTGCTCTCTCTCAGCCTCCTTAAATAGGGAGCGGTTTACTGAGGAAAACACACACAAAACACAGGTTAATTACCGTCAGGTGTAGCGATTCTGCCACTCACCTTCCCTGGCTCCACCCTCCTGTCACAGACCGGCGCTTGACCACGCCCCCGCTGCCACATACCCCCACCGCCCGACTCAGGCCGGGTGCCCGTCCGGCCCGCAGCCGACTCCCCCCCCCCCCCCCCCCCCCTTGACGGGAGAGGAAGTCCGCCACGACCATCTGCACCCACGGCCTGTGGACCACCTCGAAGTTGAAGGGTTGGAGTGCCAGATACCAATGGGTGATCCGTGCGTTGGCATCCTTCATGCGGTGGAGCCGAACAGAGGGTGAAAGAGCGCCCCAGCAGGTAATAACGGAGGGCGAGGACCGCCCACTTGATCGCCAGGCACTCTTTCGCAATTGTGCTGTAGCGCCCCTCACGCACTGACAGCTTCCGGCTGATGTATAGGACTGGGCGATCCTCCCCCTCCACCTGCTGGGACAAAATGGCCCCCAGCCCTCTGTCCGACGCATCCGTCTGCAACAAAAAAGGGAGAGAGAAGTCAGGGGAGTGTAAAAGTGGCCCCCCACACAGTGCAGCCTTTACCTCAGAGAAAGCCCACTGGCACTGCTCCGTCCACTGGACCGGATCTGGCACCCCCTTTTTAGTGAGGCCAGTCAGTGGGCTGGTGACGTCTGAATAATTAGGTATAAACCTACGATAGTAGCCAGCCAGCCCCAGGAACTGTCTCACCCCCTTTTTGGTCTTGGGCCTCGGGCAGGCTGCAATCGCTGCTGTCTTATTAATTTGGGGACGCACCTGCCCGTTACCCAAGTGGAAGCCCAGATACCATACTTCCACCCGCCCAATCGCACACTTCTTCGGGTTGGCAGTGAGCCCTGCCCGCCTCAGCGACCTAAGGACGGCCCTCAGGTGTTGCAGGTGCCGCTGCCAGTCATTACTATAAATGATGATGTCGTCTAGGTAAGCGGCCGCATAGGTGGCGTGGGGCTGGAGGACCCAGTCCATTAGCCGCTGAAACATAGCGGGCGCCCCAAACAGCCCAAACAGAAGTGTGACGAACTGGTGTAAGCCGAACGGTGTGGAAAAGGCCGTTTTTTCCCAGGATAATGGAGTCAAGGGGATCTGCCAATATCCCTTCGTCAAATCCAGTGTCGAGTAAAACCAAGCCGTGCCTAGTTGAGCGAGCAGCTCATCAAGACGAGGCATTGGGTACGCGTCGAATTTAGACACCGCGTTGACTTTTCTATAGTCCACACAGAACCGGACCGAGCCGTCGGCCTTGGGAACCAAGACCACTGGGCTGCTCCAGTCACTGTGGGACTCCTCGACGATGCCCATTTCGAGCATGGCCTGAAGTTCTTCCCGAACCACCTTTTTTTGTGTTCGGGTAATCTATAAGGACGGCTACGCACTACCACCCCCGGGGGCGTCTCTATGTGGTGTTCTATGAGGTTAGTGCGACCGGGCAGGGGCGAGAACACATCCGAAAACTCGGCCTGCAACTGGGCGACCTCCGTGAGTTGGGTCGGGGAGAGGTGGTCTCCACAGGGGACCGGAGAGGTACGTGATGCCAATGTCCCTTTTTGGACCTCCGGCCCCAGCTCCGCCTTCTCCAGAACTACCGACACCAACGCCACGGGGACCTCCACGTTCCAGAGTTTCAGCAGATTGAGGTGGTAGATCTGTAGTGCCCCCTCCCTGTCCGTTCGCCTAACCTCATAGTCGATGTCCCTGAATCGCCATGTGACCTCAAAGGGTCCTTGCCACTTGGCGATTAATTTGGAGCTCGACGTGGGCAACAGGACGAGTACCTTATCTCCCGGAGTGAACTCTCTAAGGCGCGTGCCCTTGTTGTACAGGCGAGTTTGCCGTTCCTGGGCCTGCCGCAAATTCTCCTGAGTTAGGTGGGTGAGTGTGTGGAGTTTTGCGCGCAGATCCATAACGTACTGAATTTCGTTTTTGCTCTGTGAAGGTCCCTCCTCCCAATTTTCCCGCAGTACATATAAGATGCCGCGCGGCTTACGCCCATATAATAATTAAAATGGGGAGAACCCTGTGGAGGCTTGGGGGACCTCTCGCACTGCAAACAGCAAGGGTTCGAGCCACTTATCCCAGTTACGTGCGTCCTCACTTACGAATTTTTTGATAATATTCTTGAGGGTGCGATTGAACCGTTCAACTAAACCGTCCGTCTGTGGGTGATAAACGCTGGTGCGGATCGGCTTAATACCCAGTAGCCCATACAGTTCGCTCAGTGTTTGTGACATAAACGAGGTGCCTTGGTCAGTCAGAATCTCTTTCGGGATTCCAACCCGGGAGATGACATGGAAGAGGGCCTCTGCAATACTGCATGCTGAGATATTGCGAAGAGGTACCGCTTCCGGGTATCGCGTTGCATAGTCCACCAGAACTAATATAAAGCGGTACCCTCGTGTTGACCGATCTAATGGCCCGACGAGATCCATCCCAATTCTTTCGAACGGGGTCTCGATTAATGGTAGGGGGTGCAAGGGCACTTTTGGAATGGCCGCTGGATTTACTAACTGGCATTCGTGGCACGCCGTACACCACTTCCGGACGTCGCCGCGAATCCCCGGCCAATAGAATCGGGCCATTATCCGGGCGAGTGTCTTATCCTGCCCAAGGTGTCCAGCCATGGGATTAAACTGAGCCGCCTGGAATACCAATTCCTGGCGGCTCTTTGGAATTAACAACTGGGTGACTCGCTCTTTCGTCTGAGTGTCCTGCGTCACTCGGTATAACCTATCCTTCAAAATGGAAAAATAGGGGAAGGACGGGGTGGCGTTCGGCTGGAGCGTTTGACCATCGATTACTCTCACTTGGTCAAACGCGTGTCGCAGAGTCTCGTCTCGCGATTGTTCCAGTGGGAAATCCACGAGGGATTCCCCAATAGAAAGAGGAGGGGCCGGCGGCTCCTCGCTCTGTCGCGGAGATGACATAGACGGCTCTGCAACCGCAGCTCCAGCCAAAGCGACACCGGGACCTTCCCCTGTCAACCGGCAGGACCCACTCTTTACTAGGCATGCCATTAAACCCCGAAATCCCGGCCAATCAGTCCCCAAGATCAAAGAGTGGGTAAGGCAAGGATTAACCGCCGCCCTCACTATCGATTTTTCCCCTCTGAAATGTATGTGGACCGACACCAACGGGTAGCTGTGAATATCCCTGTGCACACACAACACCTTCACCCCTTGTGCTCCCCCCAATGCCTCGTCTTGCACCAGGCTGTGGCGGATCGAGGTCTGATTGCAACCTGAATCCACCAACGCCTGATATGTAGCCCCTTGTACACTTACCGGTATGCGATACGCTCTGGCCCGATCGAGGGCAGCTTTTGGCGCGTCGGGGATCCGCACCACCGCCCCCACCTCCATCGCTGCACACTGTTGCTGCAGGTGGCCCGGTTCCCCGCAGCGCCAGCAAACTGGCCCGGGCCTTCCCTCTGCAGCTGTGTTCTGGGGCTCACTCACCTGAGGGGGGGGGAGAGACAGACACAGAAGGGAGAAACGGGAGGGCACCACGGGTGCGGCGGGCCGGCTGGGGTGGAGCTGGCCCCCGCCTCCGTGGTGGAGGAATGGGGCGAGGACGGGACACGGGAGGAGGGGGGGGGAGAAAGAGAGAGAGAAGAGGAGAGAGAAGACGATGTCGTCCGTTGTCCTGCCGCTGGAACAGCTGCCAGATGATCCTCCGCCAGTCCTACGGCCTGATCCAGCGACGCCGGGCGGTGGCACTGGACCCACTCCGCGGTTCCGGCTGGTAAGCGGGCGATGAACTGTTCCAGCGCCACCTGGTCGATGATTCCCTCGGCGTCACGATCTTCGGCCCTCAGCCACCGCCAGCAGGCGTCCCGGAGCTGCTGGCCAAACGCGAACGGGCTGCCGACTTCCTCCATCCGCAGCGCACGGAAGCGCTGACGCTGCTGCTCCGGCGTGCGCCCCACGCGCTGGAGGACGGTCTGGCGAAGGTCGGCGTAGGCCAGCCGGCTGTTAGGACTAGGACTGTTTTGGCCTCTAGAGGCCGCTGTTATTTCCTTTTCATGTCGTGTTTATTTTGGCCTCTAGAGGCCGCCACTGTTCCTGTGTTTTGTGTTTGTGTTAATTGCCTAATTATCTTCACCTGTGTCCTTAATTAGTTTGTCTATTTATACCCCTGAGTTCAGTCCTCTTGTCACGGAGTCTTTGTGCTGTTATGTTTATCTCCAGTTCCCTTTGTACTGTGTTTTTTGATCTTCTTAGCTTTTGTATTTTTGCACTTTGCTTTTCTTTTGGATTATACTCTTTGGTTTTTTTTTGTCTTTTGTTTTGCCCTGTATATAGTGTATATAGTTTAAATAAACCTTTTGATTCTTTTTCTACTTCCGCCTCACGCCTCTGCATTTGAGTCATCCCCCTGGTGGCCTAGTGGGGGTTTGCTGGATTATCACACCAACGAACCAGGTTCGAATCCCAGCAAAACCCTAACAGAAAGACTCCGTCATGACCGACTCAGCAGAGGCTGCTTCAACTGTCTACCCGGCCAACCTTCAGGGAATTATGGCAGCTTTGACACGCTTCGGAGCGACCATGGACGCTCATGGACGTACGCTCACCAGCCAACGTGAGGCCCTCGCTCGCCACGAGGAACTGCTTCAGCAAATTGGGAAAACCCTGGCACAGCTGACATCTCTGCCTGCATCTCCTGCTCCTGATCCAGTTCCTGCTCCTGATCCAGCTCCCACTCCTGCTCCAGTGCCTCCTGCAATGCTGCCTTCTTCACCTCGCGAACCCAGCCTTCCTGCACCACAGAGGTATGACGGCAAGCACAGTGAGTGCCGAGAGTTCCTTACCCAGTGTCAACTCACCTTTGAGCTTCAGCCTACCACCTACACTACGGATCGCCGCAAGATTGCCTTTGTGATCACCTTATTAGCTGGTAAGGCGCGAGCCTGGGCTACTGCTATCTGGCAAAGACAGGGACCTGAGTGCTTTGATTTCCAGCTGTTTTCTGAAGAGATGCTTCGGGTCTTCGATCAGGCAGACATCAGTACCGACGCAGCCCGAAAGCTCATGTCCATCCGGCAAGGAGGAAGCGTCGCAGATTACGCCATCTCGTTCCGAACACTCGCAGCAGTAAGTGGATGGAACGAGACTGCCCTGGTGTCAGCCTTCCACCATGGTCTGTCTGACCCCATCAAGGACGGTCTGGCCTCTATTGGATGCCCAAGTGACCTCGAAACCCTCATCTCACATGCTATTCGTCTGGACAACAGGATGAGAGAACGCCACCAAGCCTTGAGCCCCCCCAGCCTCCCTACCTCTACCTGGAGACCGTCTACCTCCTTCAGTGACTGTCCAGAACCCATGCAAGTGGGTCGTACTCGCCTCTCCGCATCTGAGAGGGAGCGCAGAAGGAGGGACAAGTGCTGCATCTACTGTGGCAAGCCTGGTCACTTCCGAGCATCATGTCCCGAACTCTTGGGAAAAGGACCGCCCCGTCCAGCCGAGGGAGGGTTGTGACGGGGCCTACCCTCTCTCCCGGACTCCCTGGCCAAGGAATCTACATCCCGGTCTCCATCTCCTGGGGTGAGTCTGTCCACTCTTGTCAAGCTTTGATAGACTCAGGGGCGGCTGGGAACTTTATGGATATTCACTTCGCCCAAAGCATCAATATTCCGACTGCACCTCTTGAAGTCCCACTGTCTGTGTCTGCCCTCGATGGCCAAGCGTTAGGTGATGGAAGAGTCACCCAAGTTACTTCTCCAGTTTTCCTCCAGTCTCAAGGTCACAAGGAAGAAATATCCCTGCACCTGATTCCTTCACCTGAGTTCCCAGTTATTCTAGGCCTTCCTTGGCTTACTCGCCACAACCCTCGCATAGACTGGGTAACAAGCCAGGTTGTGGAATGGGGCCCTGCATGCCATGCCTCTTGTCTGCTCTCTAGCTCTCCTGTGTCTCCTGCCGAGCCCCCTGATCTCACCGAGTTATCTCAAGTTCCCACAGAGTACTGGGATCTCAAGGAGGTATTCAGCAAGAGCAGGGCCGCCGTTCTTCCTCCGCACCGGGCCTACGACTGTGCCATCGACTTGCTCCCTGGGACTACCCCTCCTCGTGGCAGACTGTTTTCACTCTCTCAGCCAGAACGCAAGGCCATGGAGGAATACCTCAAAGATGCCCTGGTCTCTGGGTTTATTCGACCCTCCACTTCACCTGCTGGAGCCGGCTTCTTCTTTGTCGGCAAGAAGGATGGGGGGCTCCGACCATGTATTGATTACAGGGGCCTGAATAAGATCACTGTGCGCAACCGATATCCCCTTCCGCTGATGTCCACAGCTTTCGACCTGCTCCAAGGCGCCACCGTCTTCACCAAGTTGGACCTACGGAACGCATACCACCTCATCCGTATCCGACAGGGAGACGAGTGGAAGACTGCCTTTAACACCCCGTCTGGGCACTACGAATACCAGGTGATGCCCTTCGGACTCACCAACGCACCAGCTGTTTTTCAGGCCCTAATCAACGACGTCTTAAGGGACATGATTAACCTATACGTTTTTGTCTACCTCGACGACATCCTTATCTTTTCCAAGACCGTGCAGGAGCACCGCCACCATGTCCGCCAGGTTCTCCAGAGGCTGCTACAGAACAATCTGTTCGCCAAGGCCCAGAAATGCGAATTTCATGTTCCCGAGGTCTCCTTTCTGGGATTTATTGTACGGACAGGCCAACTCCAAATGGACCCTGCCAAGACCCTGGCCGTCCGGGATTGGCCTACTCCCAAGTCCGTTAAGGAGGTTCAGCGGTTCTTAGGATTCGCTAACTTCTACCGCAAGTTCATCAGGAACTTCAGTTCTGTGGCAGCACCCATGTCAGACCTCACCAAAGGGACAGGTGGATCTTATGGCTGGTCTCCTCAGGCAGAAAAGGCGTTCAAAGACCTCAAGGACCGCTTCTGCACGGCACCCATTCTGGTTCTCCCGGACACCTCCCAACCATTCATCGTGGAGGTGGACGCCTCGGACAGTGGTGTCGGCGCGGTGCTCTCTCAACGTTCGGAAGGAAAGCTGCACCCCTGCGCTTACTTCTCCCACCGCCTGAGTCCTGCTGAGTCCCGGTACGATGTGGGGGATCGAGAACTGCTAGCGGTCAAACTGGCCCTTGAGGAGTGGAGGCACTGGCTGGAGGGAGCACAACATCCATTCCTGGTTTGGACTGACCACAAGAACCTGGAGTACCTCCAGCAAGCCAAGAGACTGAACCCTCGACAGGCTAGGTGGGCCCTGTTTTTCAGTCGGTTTGACTTCACCCTCTCATACCGCCCCGGCTCCAAGAACACCAAACCTGACGCACTGTCCAGACTGTTCTCTGCCACTAACAGGGAGAATGAAGTCGGGCCTATTATCCCTGTGTCCCGGATTGTGGCCCCTGTCCGCTGGGGTATTGAGGAGGCTGTCCGACGAGCCCAACGCCAGGACCCCGGTCCTGGGACGGGGCCACCAGGCCTCTTGTACGTCCCACATCAAGCCCGGGCCAAGGTTCTCCAGTGGGGTCACTCTTCCCCTCTCACCGCCCACCCGGGAGCTCGGAGGACCCTGGACTTCCTGAAAAGACGTTTCTGGTGGCCTAACATGGAGAAGGAAGTAAGGTCATTTGTCCTGTCCTGTGAGGTTTGCACCAGAACCAAGAACCCACGACAGCGTCCCCAGGGTCTCCTGCATCCTCTGACCATTCCCCGGCGTCCCTGGTCCCACGTGGCAGTCGACTTTATCACGGGTCTCCCTGAGTCACAAGGTAACACGGTCATTTTGGTCTTAGTTGACAGATTCTCCAAGGCCTGCCGCTTCATACCACTGTGCAAACTCCCCTCTGCTCTTGAAACTGCGAAACTTTTGTTTAATCATGTCTTCCGAGTCTTTGGTCTTCCACAGGACATCGTCTCAGACCGAGGGCCCCAGTTCTCCTCCCGAGTGTGGCACGGGTTCTGCAAGGTCATCGGAGCCACTGCCAGCCTCTCCTCTGGGTTTCACCCACAGTCCAATGGTCAGACGGAGAGGCTCAACCAGGACCTGGAAACCACCCTGCGAGGCCTGGCTATGGATAACCCGACATCGTGGAGCACCTGGCTGCCATGGGCGGAGTACGCCCACAACACCCTGCAGTCATCGGCCACCAAGCTGTCGCCATTCCAGTGCCAATTCGGGTTCCAGCCACCTCTGTTCCCGGACCAGGAGGAGGACGCGGGGGTGCCCTCGGTCAACCAATATGTGAGACGGTGTCGCAAGACCTGGAGCAAGGTCAGGAAGACCCTCATACAGACCTCCAGAACCAACCAGACTCAGGCCAACCGCCATAGAAGACCTGCACACGCTTTCCGCCCTGGGCAGCGTGTTTGGCTGTCCACTAAGGACCTTCCACTGCGGGTGGAGAACCGCAAGCTTGCTCCTCGCTACATTGGCCCCTTCAAGGTGGTGCGCAGGGTGAACCCTGTCTCCTACCGGCTCCAGTTGCCCCGGACTCTGAGGATCAACCCCACTTTCCATGTTTCCCTGTTACGGCCCGTACTGACGTCTACGTATGCCCCTGCCCCTAGGAACCCCCCACCCCCCCGCATCTTCCAGGGGCAGACTGTGTTCACTGTGAATCGCCTGCTTGACTCCCGCCGGGTCCGCGGCGGGTTGCAATATCTGGTGGACTGGGAGGGCTATGGTCCTGAGGAGCGCTGCTGGGTTCCTGCTCGGGATGTCCTTGATAAAGAACTATGTCGGGACTTCCATTCGGCCCATCCGGATCGCCCTGGGAACGTCAGGAGACGCTCCTAGAGGGGGGGGTCCTGTTAGGACTAGGACTGTTTTGGCCTCTAGAGGCCGCTGTTATTTCCTTTTCATGTCGTGTTTATTTTGGCCTCTAGAGGCCGCCACTGTTCCTGTGTTTTGTGTTTGTGTTAATTGCCTAATTATCTTCACCTGTGTCCTTAATTAGTTTGTCTATTTATACCCCTGAGTTCAGTCCTCTTGTCACGGAGTCTTTGTGCTGTTATGTTTATCTCCAGTTCCCTTTGTACTGTGTTTTTTGATCTTCTTAGCTTTTGTATTTTTGCACTTTGCTTTTCTTTTGGATTATACTCTTTGGTTTTTTTTTGTCTTTTGTTTTGCCCTGTATATAGTGTATATAGTTTAAATAAACCTTTTGATTCTTTTTCTACTTCCGCCTCACGCCTCTGCATTTGAGTCATCCCCCTGGTGGCCTAGTGGGGGTTTGCTGGATTATCACACCAACGAACCAGGTTCGAATCCCAGCAAAACCCTAACACCGGCGGTCGTCGGGGAGCTGTAGTGCGGCCAGCTGCACCTCTCCCGTCAGGAGGGGGAGGAGGCGCGCCACGCGCTGCTCCATCGGCCACCCCGAGGCTTCGGCGACCTGCTCGAACAAGGTGATGAAAGCCTCGGGGTCATCCTGTGGGCCCATCTTGGTCAAGGTGAGGGGAGACGGGCCCACGGCCGGGGCGCTGGTGGACCCCGCCGACACGATCTTCCTGCTGGGCCAGCACCAGGGCTTCGAAGCGGCGCTCCTGCTCCTTTCGGAGCGTGACGAGTGCCTGGTGCTGGCTCTGCTGAGCCGTGGCGAGGGCGTGGACCAAGTCCACGAACGGGGAGGATTCCATGGAGCTGCAGGACTGGTGCTCCACCGGTCCCGGGTTTCAGCACCACTGTAGCGCGAATAATGTGTGGGTGGAGCACAGAGGACGGCAGGACAACTTTTGGAGGTAGAGAAGGCTTATTTATTTTCCCCAACTTTTCAGTTAAGCACCATAAGCACACACACACTCTTCCTCCAATCCCGGGTCACGCCCCCTCTGCTCTCTCTCAGCCTCCTTAAATAGGGAGCGGTTTACTGGGGAAAACACACACAAAACACAGGTTAATTACCGTCAGGTGTAGCGATTCTGCCACTCACCTTCCCTGGCTCCACCCTCCTGTCACAGACCGGCGCTTGACCACGCCCCCGCTGCCACATACATGTTTTTTGATCATGACTTTTGCCTCATGATTTGACATTGTCTGCCAGTTTACCTTAATAAACTTTGTTCTGCTTTTACATCTGTCTGTCTCCTGCGTTCCTGACACTTGGAAGATGGTGATAAGGACAAAAACATGGTTTGGCAAAATGAAGAAAAATAAGAGGTGGGGGGGTTGGGGGAGAAAAAAAAGTTAACCACTATCTTTACATGCATGGTGTTTAAGAACTGCAATGGAAAAACCCAGACCACTGTTTCCTCTGGCTTGCTACTGTATAGCCACAAACACCTTCACACTTTCCTCTGGCTTTCTGTAGTCACAATCACCTTATTTAACAAACAGATGCTTGTCTATGAAAGCACAAACAAATTCACTTTTACATTTACAGCATGTAGAAGCTTTGTGGAGCAATGCCATGTGGATAAGAAAATGGGATAGTATTATCAAGGTTTTGGTTCTAGTAAGGACTGAAGAGAGTTTGTTTATGTACTTACTGAAACATTTAGAGAGCATTACTATAGCCCAACCTAGAGTTAATAAAAGCATGGACTAGTTTTTCTACATGTAATGACATATTTCCTGACGTGGGGAAACAAGAGTGCCCTGAGAGCACAATATCCCCCAGTAGCAACTAGGCCATAACTCTGGTAAAATGTGACTGAATTGAATGAAATTGCAATATTTGTATTACTGACATATAACAAAGAATCCTGTCAAGTTTTGTGAAATTCCTCCAAAAATTGTGATAGGAGTTGATTTCAGAAGGCGAGTACCCTTCTTGGGATGGACAGACGGATGGACATTGCCACAACATAATCCCCCTTCAGGCCTTTCGGCCAGCGGGGGATAATAAAAATTGTGAGGAAAGTTGATTTCAGAAAACAAGCACACCTTGATGAAATTGCCAAAGTACAAGTTTGTTAATAATCAAGGGCATAACTCTGGTAAAATTTGCTCAAATTAAATGAAATTTCAATATGCATATAACTGTCACATAACAAAGCCTTTTGCCAAGTTTGGTGAAATTCCTCCATAAATTGTGAGAGGAGTTGATTTCAGAAGAATGTACACCCTCATGAAATTGTCAAAATACTAATTATTTAATCAAGTGTCAAAACTGGTAAAAATTTCCCAATTAAATTAAGTCACAATATGCGTATTACGGTCATATAACAAGGCCTTTTGCCAAGCTTCGAGAAACTCGTCCAAAAATTGTGAGAGGAGTTGATGTCAAAAGGCAAGCACACCTTCATGAAATTGTGAAAGAACAAGGTTGTTAATCATGGGCCACAACTCTGGTAAAATGTGACCGAATTTAACGAAATTACAATATGGGTCCTACCGACATACAACAATGCCTTTGACCAGGTTTCGTGAAATTCCTCCAACAATTGTGAGAGGACTTGATTTCAGAAGGAAAACACACTCATTAAATTGTCAAATTATAATTTTGTTAATCAAGGGCTGTAACTCTGGTAAAATTCTACCCAATTTAACGAAATTACAATATGCATATTACCGACATATAACAAAGAATCCTGCCAAGTTTCATGAAATTCTTCCAAAAACTGTGAGAAAAGTTGATTTCAGAAGGTGATGGGATGGATGCACGGACTGATGGAAATCACCACGACATAATCCCCCTTCGGGCCTTTCAGCCAGGGGGGAATAAAAAGGCTGTCTTATTAAAACATATATATTATTTACCAGCTGGGAGGTCCGTATCGTGAAATACTGTGACCGAGGTCTTGAAAGTACTGACTGAAGCCCTCTGGGCCGTATTTCACGATACGGACCTCCCAGCTGGTAAACCGACCTTAAGCTGGTAAATAATTTTTTTTTCTTTACCAAATTCTAACAGAAAATGAGAGCGCCCGAAAGGGAAAACAAAGCCAAGGCGAGCCGGCATTTTGAATCCTCATTTACGGCTGTAATGCAAATGGCTTCCTCCTCGGTATACAAGTGCACTTCCATGGCAGGAAAAAAACTACATTTTGCCGCCTATGTAGTCCTCTATTTATAAAAAACTGAGTCATTCAGCCATGTTTTTGCTCATTAGCAACAGTTACTGGTTTTTGGCTTTCTCCTGAAATATTTTTCTTTATTTTGCCTTCATCAGGGTAGTAAAACTCGCTTTCGCTGTGAACACTGTCGTTATTGCTATCCATGCTGTAAAATTAATGCTATTATACTGAGAAATGCAAAAATAAATTGCTACCACGTTTGTTGTTGTTGTGAACGAGCAAGTCGCCAAAGATCCGTAACTGGGGTCCGTATTATAGGATTCCGGACCGGTCGCGAGCCAATCAGAGTGCACAATTTGATGGAAACCGGAACGCAAAAAAAAAAAAAAAATCTAGTTGCAAAAGTGAAATGAGAGACTGGAGTCAATAATAACAAAATATTTCACTCCTGCACATGTTGTATGTAGCTGAAAGGCCAATAAGATATTAAGCATCCAGTATATTTACATATTCCTCAACTAATTCTTCAAATTGTATCATACTGCTTGAATTTTGATACAATAATATAAAAAGAAGATCTATAAAAGAAGATCTATAAAAGAAGAAGAAGGATTATAACAATTCTAGGGTTCCAACACTTTCTGCTTGGATCCCTAAAAACCTTAAGAAAAACAATACTTAATACTTACTATTAGTTTTATCAGCTCTTTTAACAGGTTTGGTAAATTATCATGATTAAGGACTAGTTCACAAATTGGCCATTTTAAGCAAATTTTTAGCAAAGTGAATTTCTAGATTGGAAAATATCAAAATTGCATGTATTTTAAAATGTAATTGGTGGTTTAAGAGCATTAATGAGTCAAGTGATAAATAAAAATAGTTGGAGTTATAATCCCTTGTCCTTAGAGTGTTTACTCTCCTTAGGTTCAAAATGTCAGTCCAAATCCAATTTATGTAGCCATCCATCCATCCATCCATCCATCCATCCATCCATCCATCCATCCATCCATCCATCCATTATCTGTAGCTGTTTATTCTGTACAGGGTTGCAGGCAAGCTAGAGCCTATCCCAGCTGACTATGGGCGAGAGGTGGGGTACACCCTGGACAAGTCACCAGGTCATCACAGTTATGTAGATACATGATTGGAATTGATCATATGTAACAATTCTGAGCAGACAAAAGTCACCTGAGACCCAATTTTTACAAATCCATTTTAAGCCCCATTCATAGGATATACAATTCAAATCAGATTTTTGCATCATATTACAGGCATTTAGCATATGCTCTTATCCAGAGTGAAGTACAACAAGACCCTGACATTCCCCCAGGAGTGGGCAGCCCAGGGAGCAGTTGGGGGTTAGGTGTCTTGCTCAAGGGCACTTCAGCCATTCCTGCTGGTCCAGGGAATTGAACCGGCTAACTTTTGGTCACAAAGCTGCTTCTGTAACCTTCTGCTGTGATCAGATTTCAGGTGGTTTTTTTTAACATCTGTTACTTTTGACACCACATAAAGTTCACGTTTACATCACACATACAGGAAACATGCAAGTTTGGTGGTGCACAAAATAAAGCGTCTCTGATGCTGTCTCATTATTTTATAAAACCTATGTTGTGGCTGCACATTGGCATGTGCGAAATAAGCTAGCCCATTTTATTACCCTCCATTTTTGCTTGTTTGTGGTCTTGAATTTCCTCTATTTGTACACAATCTGTCTGACTGTGGATTGGTGGAGTCCAAACTCTTTAGAGATGGTTTTGTAACTTTTTCTAGCCTGATGAGCATCAACAACACTTTTTCTGAGGTCCTCAGAAATCTCCTTTGTTCGTGCCATGATACACTTCCACAAACATGTGTTGTGAAGATCAGACTTTAATAGATCCCTGTTCTTTAAATAAAACAGGGTGCCCACTCACACCTGATTGTCATCCCACTGATTGAAAACACCTGACTCTAATTTCACCTTCAAAGTAACTGCTAATCCTAGAGGTTCACATACTTTTGCCACTCACAGATATGTAATATTGGATAATTTTCCTCAATAAATAAATGACCAAGTACAACCCCAATTCCCAAAAAGTTGGGACAAAGTACAAATTGTAAATAAAAACGGAATGCAATGATGTGGAAGTTTCAAAATTCCATATTTTATTCAGAATAGAACATAGATGACATATCAAGTGTTTAAACTGAGAAAATGTATCATTTAAAGAGAAAAATTAGGCGATTTTAAATTTCATGACAACAACGCATCTCAAAAAAGTTGGGACAAGGCCATGTTTACCACTGTGAGACATCCCCTTTTCTTTTTACAACAGTCTGTAAACGTCTGGGGACAGAGGAGACAAGTTGCTCAAGTTTAGGGATAGGAATGTTAACCCATTCTTGTCTAATGTAGGATTCTAGTTGCTCAACTGTCTTAGGTCTTTTTTGTCATATCTTCCGTTTTATGATGCGCCAAATGTTTTCTATGGGTGAAAGATCTGGACTGCAGGCTGGCCAGTTCAGTACCCAGACCCTTCTTCTACGCAGCCATGATGCTGTAATTGATGCAGTCTGTGGTTTGGCATTGTCATGTTGGAAAATGCAAGGTCTTCCCTGAAAGAGACATCGTCTGGATGGGAGCACATGTTGCTCTAGAACCTGGATATACTTTTCAGCATTGATGGTGTCTTTCCAGATGTGTAAGCTGCCCATGCCACACACACTAATGCAACCCCATACCATCAGAGATGCAGGCTTCTGAACTGAGCGCTGATAACAACTTGGGTCGTCCTTCTCCTCTTTAGTCCGAATGACACAGCGTCCCTGATTTCCATAAAGAACTTCAAATTTTTTTTATTCGTCTGACCACAGAACAGTTTTCCACTTTGCCACAGTCCATTTTAAATGAGCCTTGGCCCAGAGAAGACGTCTGCGCTTCTGGATCATGTTTAGATATGGCTTCTTCTTTGAACTATAGAGTTTTAGCTGGCAACGGCGGATGGCACGGTGAATTGTGTTCACAGATAATGTTCTCTGGAAATATTCCTGAGCCCATTTTGTGATTTCCAATACAGAAGCATGCCTGTATGTGATGCAGTACCGTCTAAGGGCCCGAAGATCACGGGCACCCAGTATGGTTTTCCAGCCTTGACCCTTACGCACAGAGATTCTTCCAGATTCTCTGAATCTTTTGACGATATTATGCACTGTAGATGATGATATGTTCAAACTCTTTGCAATTTTACACTGTTGAACTCCTTTCTGATATTGCTCCACTATTTGTCGGCGCAGAATTAGGGGGATTGGTGATCCTCTTCCCGTCTTTACTTCTGAGAGCCGCTGCCACTCCAAGATGCTCTTTTTATACCCAGTCATGTTAATGACCTATTGCCAATTGACCTAATGAGTTGCAGTTTGGTCCTCCAGCTGTTCCTTTTTTGTACCTTTAACTTTTCCAGCCTCTTATTGCCCCTGTCCCAACTTTTTTGAGATGTGTTGCTGTCATGAAATTTCAAATGAGCCAATATTTGGCATGAAATTTCAAAATGTCTCACTTTTGACATTTGATATGTTGTCTATGTTCTACTGTGAATACAATATCAGTTTTTGAGATTTGTAAATTATTGCATTCCATTTTTATTTACAATTTGTACTTTGTCCCAACTTTTTGGGAATCGGGGTTGTATAACATTTTTGTCTCATTTGTTTAACTGAGATCTCTTTATCTACTTTTAGGCCTTGTGTGAAAATCTGATGTTGTTTTAGGTCATATTTATGCAGAAATATAGAAAATTCTAAAGGTTTCACAAACTTTCAAGCGCCATTGTATAACTATAACCTGACAGCTGATTAAGAAATAATACTATCATCATATTATTATCAACATATAGGTATAAAATAAGTGCTACCGAGTGAGGTTTGTTTTGCCTGGCAATACTTGTTTTCTTTTTTCCAAAATTGAGTTGAGCCCCCCAAAAAATTACAACAATGCTAACTGGTTTGGTATGTAACACATACGGTAAGAGAGGCTCTTTTTTTAACCTCCAAATTCATATTACCTCCAAGTTCTAATCAGAAAATGTGTCACAATACAAAGAAACTGCTTGCTTGATTTTCCATCACACTCAGCTCACCTGACAGTACATCTGCCTTAGATAGCAAACAGTGTGTTTATTTTGCATTAACATGTTTGAATTGTGATAAATGAAAAGCCTTGCATCACTGTCAGATACATCAGATACATCACACAATAATCTCTTCTATATACTACCTTTATACGTGTATTATCATCATAACGTTATGATGGGAAAACACATCCTTCTACAAAACTTTTTTTTATCAACATTTTATTGTTTATTCAAAAAGGGGGGGGGGGGGGGGGTTACAGACATATCAAAAGGCACATGTTAAATGAGAAAAAAGAAAGAAAAAATCTCAGGTTGGTAAGACAGTACATACATTACAGACCTTTTCAGCAGGTAGATCGCAAGAGCAGATTGTCTAATTGTTGTTGTCCTTAGCCCAAGAGATTATCTTGGATGAGAAAGAGTTCCAAGCTTGAACAGTCACTGGTCGCGCCTTATTAAGTTGTGCAGTTGTATGTTCAAGGTTGACAATGTTGACAAGACTATGAATCCAGAATGATTTCATACACAAATCTGGAGTAAACCAGTTTTTCAGAATTGTTTTCTTTGCAGAGGTAAACCCTGCGAATACCATTTTGAACTGAATTTGTTTTAGATCGATATCAGAATTGTCATTAAGGAGACAAAAACCAGGATTAGGAACATACAAAATGTTAAGTATATCCGCTAACACTGAGTTTACATGAAACCAGAACTTAGAGATAACTGGACAATCCCAAAACATGTGTAAGAATGTTCCTGGTGAAGCAGTGTTACATATGTGACAGTTATAAGTAACTTGCAATTTCATCTGGAATCTCTTATAGGGTGTGATATAGGCTCTGTGTATGGTTTTGAAGTGAATTAGTTGGTGAGCTAAGTTCTTAGAAGTCATACTTAAATTACACCATATTCTCTCCCAATCTAAGTTTATATTCAAACTCCCCAGCTCCCTGTTCCATATGGATTCAATTGGTAAAGCCTTGGCCTTGTGCTGTATCAGTGAACTATATATTAAAGAGACAGATGATCTGCCCAGTAATGGTGCAATCCATCGTAACATGGGATGTAAGGGGAGAGGAGAATCCCAGGGAATTCCATACGTTTTTAAGGCAGATCTTAGTTGAAAGCAAACAAAATAAGAGGACACAGAAAGAGAGAAGCGTGTTCTTAAGTCTTGTATGGAACAAAGACCTTGAGAGTCATATATATCACCTAACGTATTCACTCCAAGAGATGACCAAGATGGTTGATGAAATGGCTTATTACCGCATAATAATCTTGGGTTATGCCATAGTGGTGTGTTCTGACAGAATTTAGAGGGTGCGCCCATCCAAAGTTCTGCTTTCTTCCACACCTGTATAGAATTCACAATGATGGGCCCAAAATTATTTTTAATAGTTTTATTTGTTACATTAGAGCAGGGGTTCCCAAAGTGTGGTGCGCGCTAGCCTGGGCCCGCCCATCCTAAGCGTGACGCAACACAAGGGCCTGTTCCGAGCTTAGTCTGGCCAGGCAGGCTATCTACAGCATTTCCAAGCTCCCGAAAAATCGGGAACCAATCAACTTTGAGCATCTCCAACGGCCCTGGGTAGAGGCGTGTTCAAGGCAGTGACGTAGTAGAACTGCGACCGGAAGCCATAGATTGTTTACAGAATCTATGCCGGAAGCTCTTCATTCACATCACGAACATGGAGCAGCGGTAAGCCTTTAACACAGCGGTAGATGCTGTATTGAAAGCATTCAACAGGAAGTTCTCATTGAAAACGGAGCAAAGAGCAGCCCTGGAGGTATTTATTGAAAGGAAGGACGTTTTCGCCTTGCTCCCGACCGGCTTTGGTAAGAGTTTAATCTACCAGTTAGCCCCGTCGCGTCGCATACGTCAGAGGAAAGAGTGATATGATTGGTTTAAAGGAACAGTCCACCGTACTTCCATAATGAAATATGCTCTTATCTGAATTGAGACGAGCTGCTCCGTACCTGTCCGAGCTTTGCGCGACCTCCCAGTCAGTCAGACGCAGTCAGACGCGCTGTCACTCCTGTTAGCAATGTAGCTAGGCTCAGTATGGCCAATGCTATTTTTTGGGGCTGTAGTTAGATGCGACCAAACTCTTCCGCGTTTTTCCTGTTTACATAGGTTTATATGACCAGTGATATGAAACAAGTTCAGTTACACAAATTGAAACGTAGTGATTTTCTATGCTATGGAAAGTCCGCACTATAATGACAGGCGTACTAACACCTTCTGCGCATTTCGACAGCGCATTGATACGGAGCTCAGATATCAATGCGCTGCCGAAGATCTAATGGATAGGAAAAGGTCAAAGCTTCAGGATGGCATATCATTTGTCTCATATTGATTTAATACGCCAAATATTGGGGGGGGACAGATTGGTACTTTCCCAATATTGGGGGGGACATGTCCCCCCCAGTGCCTATGGTGGTTACGCCCATGCTTACCATTATGAATGATGTTTTTATATTTCATTTTCACCTGTTGCCAGGTGCGTTTGGCACTGCTGTTGCCTCTGAAATGTTCACAGGACATACACCAACTTAGTCAAAGGGACTGAACAGTCAGTCATCCTAATTCATGTGACTCTGTGCACATATCAGCTTAAGTAGGCTACTCCATGAATTTACCATACCAAATTTTATTCAGGATTTTTCGGACATTAAACAAGCTATATATGACTGGGGCCACGTCGAAGGACCATTTTCTGTGACTTGTGATTGATCATGAAGCTTTCTCTCATCCTATACTTCTGTTCTGGAACATGTAGAAGGGAGAATGTACTTACGCATTTACCCGATCGGCAATTCGTTGCCAACATGCTTGCCGCTCCTTATTGGTAGCCACTGTGTTAGATTTTGCTCTTAATGTTGTTTTGAACTCCTCGTAGCTTTGCATTATGACAGCGCATTCTTCCTCCGTGAAGCACGGCGACCGTGCCATTGTGAACCAGTGGTGATTTGCGCTGATAACCTCCCCTTTCACGTGAACGCGCATTAACCCTGATTAGGTTAACACAGGTTCAACAAATCAACTTCATAACTGGCGTCGTAGTACCGTTTAACCCCAAACAAGATAACCAGGTTTTGTCAACCCCGGTTTAGCGGGGGAACCCTGGGTTACTTCTGGGTAGGTTAACCTCCGTTCGTAGTACAGGGCCCAGGTGAAAGAAAAACAAAAACATTAACCTCAGTCTTTCATTGCAGGTTGTTTTTCATGTCAGGATTCATTGTCTTTCATATCAAATATTGTAATGGTTGAGATTTTAATTTAAACTGGCAGTTATGGAGAACAAGAAATTACTTACCTTTATGTTAGGCATTATCACTCACTGCTGCTTCTTTAAATTCATGTGTACATGTAAACTGGTGGTTGTGCAGTTTATTTCTATTGGCTAATGTGTCCTTAATTCAAAGATAGAGAAGGGCACACAAATAAAATAGCAAACCCATGGGTACCAGAAACTTTACCTTTCTGCTTGCAGATAGATAGATAGATAGATAGATAGATAGATAGATAGATAGATAGATAGATAGATAGATAGATAGATAGATAGCAAAAATGGGCATCATGGCTACACTGTGGAAAAATGATTCAGTGGTTCAGTAAATATGACAAAAACAAATGTGATTTTTTTTTTTACACAAAAAGTAAATTATTTGACTTACTCTGCACTAAACTAATTCACATATACAAGTGGGAAAAACCTGTGATGACCTGGCGACTTGTCCAAGGTGTACCCCGCCTCTTGCCCATAGTCAGCTGGGATAGGCTCCAGCTTGCCTGCGACCCTGTACAGGATAAGCGGCTACAGATAATGGATGGATGGATGGATGGATGGAAGTGGAAAAAACCTGAAGTATATATTTTACTCATTTTACTGGGTTAATGTACTATTATATTGCAAGTGCTTGCCAAACTAGAAAAAAATTAATGCTTGCTTGGACTCTTGCACATGTGTAAATCAACACATGCCGAAGAGAAGAGGACAATGAGGCTACTTTAGTGCAGCACACATTCTGTTTCCTTCCGAAATGTTTCATGGTAAAGTTGAAATTAAATCAGTCACATAAAGTTAAAATCAAATTAGAGCTGAAATTAATATAGTCCACAGTATACTATGTGCGTATATGGTTTTTGAACTCAAATTTGCATGTGTTTGCAGACCTTTAAACTGTTTTAATTCTGAGCATTATGGATTTCTTCTTTGTGTTGGCTTTAGGGCCTGAGGGTATTATGAAATGTTTTGTAAGGCAAAGTCCATCGGTAACGTCTTTTTCAGTCAGGTGCATGCATATGTGCATATGGTTGTGTGTGTGTGTGTGTAAGCAGTCATGTTAGGTTCTGCCAGGAGTTCTACTTCTGATTGTATATAGGTGTTAGGGGCCATTAAGCTGTAATGACGATCAATGATTCACAAAATCAGATATTTCCAAACGGGAATAAGAAATAACATTTAAATTATGTGTATTTTTTCAGTCTTGAAACGTACTAACATTTTGGTAAAGATTGTCTAGTTAAGTCTAGTTAAATCAGCTTGAACAAGTCTGATCATTTCCCTGTGACCTCTCTCATCAACAAGGCATTTCTGCTCACAGAACTACTGCTCACTTTTTTTAAATGTCATGCATTGCATTCCTCAATAGTATTCCTAAAAAGTGGTCAGTGAGTGTATGTTTATTCTTATTTGTTGAGTAAATATGAACAGTAGATTGGTCAATCAAGGACTGCAAAACTTTCTAAAGCAGGAAAAAATGCCCACACATTTGGCAAACATTTTCTTCTTTTTTAAATACAAGGAAACAATGTGGTGAAGATAAGTGGGGTTAATACAGTCAGAATTTTTCATTTTGTACAAACTAACTGAACAAACTAAATCTGGGTTATGCACCTACTGACTTAGTCCTGCTCATAATTATTTACATAAATGTTTATACTGTAAATGTATGATTTTTTTATCGTTATGCTACAGGGCAGAAGTCAGATATAACATATTGTAGCGATAATCGCATGTGGGTGGAGCACAGAGGACGGCAGGACAGAGATCAGGTTTGTCTATCGGCTTTATTGCCACACTTTTCAGGGTTACAATAATGTTTCAAAATAGCGAGAGAGACACACACACACACAGCGTCTCGTCCGGGGCTCAACTCCTCTGCTCTCGCTCTCCCTCCTTAAATAGGGCGGTTTACTGGGGAGAACACACAAAACACAGGTTAATGACACTCAGGTGAAGCGATTCTGCCACTTACCTTCCCTAACTCCGCCCTCCTGTCACAGACCGGTGCTTGACCACGCCCCCGCTGCCACATACCCCCACCGCCCGACTCAGGCCGGGCGCCCGTCCGGCCCGCAGCCGACTCCCCCCCCCCCCCTTGACGGGAGAGGAAGTCCGCCACGACCATCTGCGCCCCCGGCCTGTGGACCACCTTGAAGTTGAAAGGTTGGAGCGCCAGATACCAACGGGTGATCCGCGCGTTGGCATCCTTCATGCGGTGGAGCCACTGGAGGGGCGCGTGGTCCGAACAGAGGGTGAAAGAGCGCCCCAGCAGGTAGTAACGGAGGGCGAGGACCGCCCACTTGATGGCCAGGCACTCCTTCTCGATAGTGCTGTAGCGCCCCTCACGCACTGACAGCTTCCGGCTGATGTACAACACTGGGCGGTCCTCTCCCCCCACCTGCTGGGACAAAACGGCCCCCAGCCCTCTGTCCGACGCATCCGTCTGCAACAAAAAGGGGAGAGAGAAGTCAGGGGAGTGCAAAAGTGGCCCCCCACACAGTGCAGCCTTTACCTCAGAGAAAGCCCGCTGGCACTGCTCCGTCCACTGGACCGGATCTGGCGCCCCCTTTTTAGTGAGGTCAGTCAGCGGGCTGGTGATGTCCGAATAATTAGGTATAAACCTACGATAATAGCCAGCCAGCCCCAGGAACTGTCTCACCCCCTTTTTGGTCTTGGGTCTCGGGCAGGCCGCAATCGCTGCTGTCTTATTAATTTGGGGACGCACCTGCCCGTTACCCAAGTGGAAGCCCAGATACCGTACTTCCACCTGCCCAATCGCACACTTCTTCGGGTTGGCAGTGAGCCCCGCCCGCCTCAGCGACCTAAGGACGGCCCTCAGGTGTTGCAGGTGCCGCTGCCAGTCATTACTATAAATGATGATGTCGTCTAAGTAAGCGGCCGCATAGGTGGCGTGGGGCCGGAGGATCCGGTCCATCAGCCGCTGAAACGTAGCGGGCGCCCCAAACAGCCCAAACGGAAGTGTGACGAACTGGTGTAAGCCGAACGGTGTGGAAAAGGCCGTTTTTTCCCGGGATAATGGAGTCAAGGGGATCTGCCAATATCCCTTCGTCAAATCCAGTGTCGAGTAAAAGCGAGCCGTGCCTAGTCGATCAAGCAGCTCATCAATACGAGGCATTGGGTACGCGTCGAATTTAGACACCGCATTGACTTTTCTATAGTCCACACAGAACCGGACCGAGCCGTCGGCCTTGGGAACCAAGACCACCGGGCTGCTCCAGTCACTGTGGGACTCCTCGACGATGCCCATTTCGAGCATGGCCTGAAGTTCTTCCCGAACCACCTTTTTTTTGTGTTCGGGTAATCTATAAGGACGGCTACGCACTACCACCCCCGGGGGCGTCTCTATGTGGTGTTCTATGAGGTTGGTGCGTCCGGGCCGGGGCGAGAACACATCCGAAAACTCGGCCTGCAACTGGGCGACCTCCGTGAGTTGGGTCGGGGAGAGGTGGTCTCCACAGGGGACCGGAGAGGGGCGAGATGCCAATGACCCTTTTTGGATCTCCGGCCCCAGCTCCGCCTTCTCCGGAACTACCGACACCAACGCCACGGGGACCTCCTCATTCCAGAGCTTCAGCAGATTGAGGTGGTAGATCTGTAGCGCCCCCTCCCTGTCCGTTCGCCTAACCTCATAGTCGACGTCCCCGACTTGCCGTGTGACCTCGAAGGGCCCTTGCCACTTGGCAATTAATTTGGAGCTCGACGTGGGCAACAGGACGAGTACCTTATCTCCTGGAGTGAACTCTCTAAGGCGCGTGCCCTTGTTGTACAGGCGGGTTTGCCGTTCCTGGGCCTGCCGCAAATTCTCCTGAGTTAAGTGGGTGAGCGTGTGGAGTTTTGCGCGCAGATCCATAACGTATTGAATTTCATTTTTGCTCTGCGAAGGTCCCTCCTCCCAATTTTCCCGCAGTACATCTAAGATGCCGCGCGGCTTACGCCCATACAGTAATTCGAATGGGGAGAACCCCGTGGAGGCTTGGGGGACCTCTCGCACTGCAAACAACAAGGGTTCGAGCCACTTATCCCAGTTACGTGCGTCCTCACTTACGAATTTTTTGATAATATTCTTGAGGGTGCGGTTGAACCGTTCGACTAAACCGTCCGTTTGTGGGTGATACACGCTGGTGCGGATCGGCTTAATACCCAGTAGCCCATACAGTTCGCTCAGTGTTCGTGACATAAACGAGGTGCCTTGATCAGTCAGAATCTCTTTCGGGATTCCGACCCGGGAGATGACGTGGAAGAGGGCCTTTGCAATACTACGTGCGGAGATATTGCGAAGAGGCACCGCTTCCGGGTATCGCGTTGCATAGTCCACCAGAACCAATATAAAGCGGTACCCTCGTGTTGACCGATCTAATGGCCCGACGAGATCCATCCCAATTCGTTCAAACGGGGTCTCGATTAATGGTAGGGGGCGCAAGGGCGCTTTTGGAATGGCCGCTGGATTTACTAATTGGCATTCGCGGCACGCCGTACACCACTTACGGACATCGCCGCGAATCCCTGGCCAATAGAATCGGGCCATTATCCGGGCGAGTGTTTTATCCTGCCCGAGGTGTCCCGCCATGGGATTAAAGTGAGCCGCCTGGAATACCAATTCCTGGCGGCTCTTTGGAATTAACAACTGGGTGACACGCTCCTTCGTCTGAGTGTCCTGCGTCACTCGGTATAACCTATCCTTTAAAATGGAAAAATAGGGGAAGGTCGGGGTGGCATTCGGCTGGAGCGTTTGACCATCGATTACTCTCACTTGGTCAAACGCGTGTCGCAGAGTTTCGTCTCGCGATTGTTCCAGTGGGAAATCCGCGAGGGATTCCCCAATAGAAAGAGGAGGAGCCAGGGGCTCCTCACTCTGTCGCGGAGATGACGTAGACGGCTCTGCGACCGCAGCTCCAGCCAAAACGACACCGGGACCCCCCCCCCCGGCTAACCGGCAGGACCCACTCTTTACTAGGTGTGCCATCAACCCCCGGAATCCCGGCCAATCAGTCCCCAAGATTAAAGAGTGGGTAAGGCGAGGATTAACCGCCGCCTTCACTATAGATTTGTCCCCTCTGAAATGTATGTGGACCGACACCAACGGGTAGCAGTGAACATCCCCGTGCACACACAACACCTTCACCCCTTGTGCTCCCCCCAATGCCTCGTCTTGCACCAGGCTTTGGCGGATCGAGGTCTGGTTGCAACCCGAATCCACCAACGCCTGATAGGTCGCCCCTTGTACACTTACTGGTATGCGATATGCTCCGGCCTGATCGAGGGCAGCCTCTGGCGCGTCGGGGATCCGCACCACCGCCCCCACCTCCATCGCGGCACACTGTTGCTGCAGGTGGCCCGGTTCCCTGCAGCGCCAGCAAACCGGCCCAGGCCTCCCCTCTGCAGCTGTGGATTGAGGGTCACTCACCTGAGGGGGGGGAGAGACAGACACAGAAGGGAGAAACGGGAGGGCACCACGGGTGCGGCGGGCCGGCTGGGGTGGGGCCGGCCCCCGCCTCCGTGGTGGGGGAATGGGGCGAGGACGGGACACGGGAGGAGGGGGAAGAGAGAGAGAGAGAGAGAAGAGGAGAGAGAAGATGACATCCGTTGTCCTGCCGCCGGGACAGCCACCAGATGATCCTCCGCCAGTCCTACGGCCTGATCCAGCGACGCCGGGCGGTGGCACTGGACCCACTCCGCGGTTCCGGCGGGTAGGCGGGCGATGAACTGCTCTAGCGCCACCTGGTCGATGATCCCCTCGGCGTCGCGATCTTCGGCCCTCAGCCACCGCCAGCAGGCGTCCCGGAGCTGCTGGCCGAACGCGAACGGGCTGCCGACTTCCTCCATTCGCAGCGCGCGGAAGCGCTGGCGCTGCTGCTCCGGCGTGCGCCCCACGCGCTGGAGGACAGCCCGGCGAAGGTCGGCGTAGGCCAGCCGGTGGTCGGCGGGGAGCTGTAGTGCGGCTAACTGCGCCTCTCCCGTCAGGAGGGGGAGGAGGCGCGCCGCGCGCTGTTCCATCGGCCACCCCGAGGCTTCGGCGACCTGTTCGAACAACGCGATGAACGCCTCGGGGTCGTCCTGCGGGCCCATCTTAGTCAAGGTGATGGGAGATGGGCCCGCGGCCGGGGCGCTGGTGGACCCCGCCGACGCGAAGGAACGCCTCACGGTCTTCCTGTTGAGCCAGCACCAGGGCTTCGAAGCGGCGCTCCTGCTCCTTCCGGAGTGTGACGAGCGCCTGGTGCTGGCTCTGCTGAGCCGTGGCGAGGGCGTGGACCAAGTCCGCGAACGGGGAGGATTCCATGGGGCTGCAGGACAGGTGCTCCACGATCCCGGGTTTCGGCACCACTGTAGCGATAATCGCGTGTGGGTGGAGCACAGAGGACGGCAGGACAGAGATCAGGTTTGTCTATCGGCTTTATTGCCACACTTTTCAGGGTTACAATAATGTTTCAAAATAGCGAGAGAGACACACACACACAGCGTCTCGTCCGGGGCTCAACTCCTCTGCTCTCGCTCTCCCTCCTTAAATAGGGCGGTTTACTGGGGAGAACACACAAAACACAGGTTAATGACACTCAGGTGAAGCGATTCTGCCACTTACCTTCCCCAACTCCGCCCTCCTGTCACAGACCGGTGCTTGACCACGCCCCCGCTGCCACACATATATATACACACATACAAGGCTTTATATTCCTTTATTCCGCACATTTAATGAACATGCAGGAGGCCATTTGGTTATTTCACAAAAAAACATTCAGCAATAGCTATAGATACAAGTAATAAAAATGAAAGCATTTGTTTGGCAGCTTGATGTTTTGACAAAAAATAAAAAATAAAAAAAAATAGAGACCTGAGTTAGAAATATTTCATTCAATTCTCATTCAATTTATATGGGTTTTGCTGCTTAAAGCTTAATGTCTTTTTTGTGTTAATTTCACAATTGATTTTCAAACAGGGGGCGGCATGGTGGTGTAGTGGTTAGCGCTGTCGCCTCACAGCAAGAGGGTCCTGGGTTCGAGCCCCGGGGCCGACGAGGGCCTTTCTGTGCGGAGTTTGCATATTCTCCCCGTGTCCGCGTGGGTTTCCTCCGGGTGCTCCGGTTTCCCCCACAGTCCAAAGACATGCAGGTTAGGTTAACTGGTGACTCTAAATTGACCGTAGGTGTGAATGTGAGTGTGAATGGTGGTCTGTGTCTATGTGTCAGCCCTGTGATGACCTGGCGACTTGTCCAGGGTGTACCCCGCCTTTCGCCCGTAGTCAGCTGGGATAGGCTCCAGCTTGCCTGCGACCCTGTAGAACAGGATAAAGCGGCTAGAGATAATGAGATGAGATGAGATTTTCAAACAAAAGTGTAATTTATAACTCTGTGCTAAGAGAAACCAAAACAAATCTTCTCATCTCATTATCTCTAGCCGCTTTATCCTTCTACAGGGTTGCAGGCAAGCTGGAGCCTATCCCAGCTGACTAAGGGCGAAAGGCGGGGTACACCCTGGACAAGTCGCCAGGTCATCACAGGGCTGACACATAGACACAGACAACCATTCACACTCACATTCACACCTACAGTCAATTTAGAGTCACCAGTTAACCTAACCTGCATGTCTTTGGACTGTGGGGGAAACCGGAGCACCCGGAGGAAACCCACGCGGACACGGGGAGAACATGCAAACTCCACACAGAAAGGCCCTCACCGGCCCCGGGGCTCGAACCCAGGACCTTCTTGCTGTGAGGCGACAGCGCTAACCACTACACCACCGTGCCGCCCAAAACAAATCTTAACAACCAAAAATAAACATATATTTCTACTTCTATTTCTAGTTTTCACAAATGCATTTGCATTTCATGTTCATAAAGTTTTAAAAGAACTACATCAGCTCTGAGTTCAGTAGAAGAGGATGGAGGAGAGCAGAGGGACGATCATGAGGAGAAAACTCAGTGTGATGCTCTTAGCACTGTTACAAAGATTTCCCTCACAACACTGCACATGTGATATGCCAATTCCTGGAATGCTTGATGATCCACTTCCAACACAGAAGCTCTTGGACACACATCCTTTCATAGATAGGGTATTGCTACCTTGTTGAACTGAGAGAGAGAGAGAGAGAGAGAGAGAAAAGAAAGGATTAAATTTATAAATGCCCATATTTCATATATTTTCACTTATGCAAGTCAACTTCAAAGTGGTAACCTTGAAATAACCAATTTACTGTGTGTCTTTACTATATACATAGTCTGTGTGTGTGTGTGTGTGTGTGTGTGTGTGTGTGTGTGTGTGTGTGTGAGTGATTTCACGACTGTGGTAAAAACAATTGAATTGTTAAGTATCAACTTGTTGGAATTCATCTTTGGGCCAGTAGGCATGTGTGGGTGTGGCATGTTTGGTTTTCCATGTGCAAATGAAGCATCACTGGTGCTTATAGGGTTTGGTACATTATCTATTTGAATTTTCATAGACTTTCTAATGTCAGAAAATATATGAATATAAATTTATATTAATAAAAATCTATAAGGGTCCACTTAAAAGATCATCCATATACAATTAAACAAAATGTTTTTCATTATTAAAATTCCTGCAGATTTGATTTAAAAACAATAACAAATCAACAAAGAAAGATATACAATTTACTTTTACATTTTTTCTTCACATCAAATGGAGAAAATTGTAAATGATCTTAGCTCTGAAACAAGTGACTGTGCTTGTTAAATATAGTTTACCTGATGCACTGATACAGCGATCTTCATCTCCTTCACAGTTCACTGTTCCAGAACAATCATTTGCATCACAAGTGTAACACATTCTCCCATTGGGAACCTGCTTTGGAAGAGCTTAACAGAAAAATAAAATCAAACAGCTCATTGTGTTTCATATGTCACCAGGAACTACTGTATTTCAATAATATGTAATCTGATAATTTGGAGACTATATGTAAACTATAATTTAGCGTAAGCTACTATTAGCAGATAGAGGCCTTATGTCCTATCATGCATACAATACACCGATAAACTGCCAAAGATTAAATCACAGTTTATGTGAAATAAAAATAAAAAATGACCAAATCCATCTTGGGTTTAAATGAAAATGGGTGAACACTGAAAACAGACACTGGGCAACTTTTACAAGCATTTTGTTTTACCTGGTAGTGTTTCACTGTTGCAGAGATCAGTGCTACAGCATTTGGTATTGCTGATCACTTTTACTGTTCCTATGTTCATGCTCCCAGTTGCACACAATTCTGGCATTCCACAAGTCTTAACATTTACATCTGTAAGCTTTGTACCACCTACATAACATTCCACATAACAGTGTGATTAGACAATCTTGCCAAATAATAGGAATTTGAGACGTGTTACAAGATGAATAAAATACATAGCACACTATACATAAATTACTTATTATGGCAAAATCCAGGAAGACACACACACAAACACTTACTCATGTAAACAGCAGTGGTTGAAGTGAGACACTGATCAGAGCAGGTTGTCTGTTCCTCGGTGCATTTTCCAGATGCTGATGGCACACACTGATGACAAGTCAGTGACAGTGCTGAAAAAGAATAAAGGAGAATGAAAATAAAATGGTTGAATAAAGAAAGCTACTGATATAAAATAAAAAATAAAAAACACCTCTTGGACAATTATTAAATTTTACACCCCAAGGATCTTTTGACCAACTGATTTAGTGAAATTAATTCTATTTATTTCCTCTATTCAAAATGCAGAGATTCATTACCTTTGGAGAAAAGCATGCAGATGAGCAGTAGTGTGACTTGAGACTTCATTATTGAGGCTTTTGTAGAAGTTGAGGTGTGAAGATGAAGCAAATGGGGTGAAAATGTGAGTAAGGCTGGTTTGATTCTGGTGTAGAGTATGATGATGTGTAGATTTGAAGGGAGGGACTTATTGTACAGTCCTGCCATGAGTTTCATTTCATGAAATGTGATGGGCATGGGTGCCGCCAGGGGGGGAAAGGTTAGAACAATTCTAGGGGCCCAGTACTGCCATGGGGCCCTTTAAGGGGCTGATAATGTGCTTTTAATGATTTTAATAAGACTTTTGAAATAACAAAAATGCAATATTCCATCTGGTAAAATGAGCTAATTGAACAAGGTTGTCTATTTCTTGAGTTCTTCAAGATATTGTCATTTAACCCTCCCCCTTTTGCGAAATGGTACGGTCCAGTTCTGGTCGAAGCGCGATGCGTTAAATCTGTGTGCTGATCAGTGCAACGCTACTTGCTGCTGTGTCGCGGTGCAGCAGACAGCCAGCAGTGGAGTGCGTACAGTCTATGATCGCTAAATATGAAGAGTGGCTGTCAAAAACGTAAAGAAAGGCAGCTGAAAGCTGAGAGGGACCGGAGTGGCAGACAACTGGTCACTCAGTTTTTCCCAAAGAAAGGTAGCTATCGCTCGCATGTGTGTTCAAAATATTAGCGAATGGTAAATGAACAGTATGAACGTGGTTGGATTAGCCTATCAAGAGAACACTTTTACAGTTTGTACAGTGACATTTTTTCCATTTTAATAACTGAACTGACTTGTGTGATAAACAAGATGAAATATTATGTTATGCTGGTGCTAATAACTAGTGCTAATAACCAGTTTCATAACTAATGGGGTTCCCTAAATATGCCCAGATTCAGCCTCAGGGGGACCTCCGCCCTACCAAACCACTGAACCCTCCTTTGGAGAAGGAGGTAAGCAGCAATACAACCCATAAATGCTTTAGGATTGAAGTTTTTAATGAGCGAGCGCCATATACAGTTTGCTAGATTAAAGTGTTGCTAATGTAACAGACGTTGCGTTGTGTTGTTCACCAGTCTTTTTATTCTGAAGAAATGAGACACAAATACACTGCTGAGGACGGGCTGCAAACGTCCAGTGGCATTGGCGCTTTATTTCCAAAACGAACTGAAGGAGGCCAGCGCCTCGTTCCCATAACTACCTGCGCTCTTAAAGGGCCAGCGCAGAATTTCCCCACAACTACACACAATGGCAAGTGGAAAAAAATAAACCCGTTACACTAATAACGGACACCAGTCAAGTGTTTGACATGGTTACGTGTGTGGAATGTTCACACGTTCTAAACCATTGGTTTCAACTAGGGCTTTGACCTTGGCCCAAAAATCATATTCGAAGTTCGTTTGGAAATTAATCTAGACATTCGAATAGTATTCGAACTTTTATTAATTATATTATTCTTAAATGCCTCACTAACACCTCGGCATCAAAATTAAATGATATTCAGTCCACCAGGGGGCAGTGTTCAGTCAATGTCAATAAGATTACGTGCAGGAAATATGAAATATTCAGGCGTGTTTTTACAACCACTACTAATGAAACGTGCAGTGTCGTAGTAATTGGCATTATACCGGCTGACACTTTTAACGTTACATAATCCACAAACTTCGTCGTTTGTCCGTTGCCTTTTTTGTGTGAAACGCTGTTCCTTCGGTTTCCTGGTTGCTTGTACTGATGAAAGCCTCTAAACCAGGGGTGTCAAACCTGATCCATAAAGGGCCTTGTGGCTGCAGGTTTTCATTCCAGCCATGCAGCAGCACACCTGACTTGGCTCATTCAATCAACTGAACTGTCTTCACACAGTCAAATACTTGCAGCCACACCCACCCTTGATTAAAGGGTGGGTGTGTCAGTTGATTGAATAAGCCAAATCAGGGTGCTGCTGCATGGCTGGAATGAAAACCTGCAGCCACACGGCCCTTTATGGATCAGGTTTGACACCCCTGCTCTAAACTGTAGCCTCACTGACAATCAAAGGGGAACGTTTACAAAATGAGCAGGTACTGCTAGGCCTACACCTAATCTGTGAGTTTATAACACTGCCGTTCCGAGCCCATTCGTGTTGGCTTTTGAGAATGTTTGTTTTGAATGAGACCGGTGTCAGCTGTCATGTCACTGCTTCCTGCTCGCGTCTCTGATTCACAATTCAAACAAACACGGACACGATATGTTATAAGATCACAGATTAGTTTTACGTGCTCACTTCGTTAACTTATGAACTTCATGGTATGTAAATTCCACCATGTGTAGGCTAAATTAATTTAGGCCTATAGGCTACTTGCGCAAGTAAGCTAATAATTTTTTTTAGCAACTATCCAAAGTTGACAAAAATAACAGCACATGAAAGCATTACTGCGCAGTGTCGCATAGTCTACGTTAGTAATTTCATTTCTTATGTTATAACATCAGGTGTACAAAAACCAACCAAATATCTGCAGAAAAAAAACAAACACCGATATTTTCAGAAGAAAAAGTCACATTTTATATTGCATTTAATCACATCAGCAGTTACATTACACTTCATTTATTGTAGGCCTATGTTGTACTTAATAAAGTCAGACTCTGTCCAATCTCGCAAAAATGACTGACTTCTGATGAGGAAATGAAAAATATTAGAGTTAATATTAGGAATTAGAGTGTCTATCTTCACCTGCCGGCGTATCACAGACCCCTCTCGCAGCCCCCCTCACCTTCTAGCGCTCCCGCGTGCAATGTCTTCAAGTGGGCCCTCAAGTTTGAAGTTGTTGATTGATAGGCCAATTTGTTTCCACATATTTTACAGGTAACCTTTTTTTTATCGCATTCTCCATCTTTTTTTTTCGAATCCAAAATAGCACCACGCATCACTTTTTAAATTCTCCGGAGTGCAAATCTCCAACATGCTAGCATCTGACTCCATTGTTCAATGCGTGCCAGCTTGACGCTAACGTCTACAGGTGCCCAGATAAGACAAAAGACAATGACCTTCGTGATTCACATAAATTCCACAGACGTTAAAAAAAAAAAAAAAAAACCTGCGACCTGAACTGAAAACGTTTACAACCACATTCACAAAAATAAAAGAATTATGCCTAATGATACCATATACAGGTTCGAATATTTAGAGCTGCCTAATATTCGTTCGAACATCACTTTTTTTCACAACATTCGAATTGTATTCGAATATCGAAGTTCGAAGTCAAAGCCCTAGTTTCAACCATTGGTTAATACATAAAATGTAATAACAAAGTCACAAACTCAAGGTCCATGGGCTATCAAAAGTCAAATAATGACAATAGTGCAATTGTGACGAGGGTGGGCAAAGTTGGGGGGCCCAAAATTCTAATCTTTCATGGGGCCCAAAATTTCTGGCGGTGCCCCTGGTGAGGGGGACTTAACTTTCTCTTTCCTGTAAATCAAGAGTAACTGCTTTAGCCTGATCAGGATCCCTGCAGAAAATGAAATTTTCATTGGCGTTTATTTAAAATTTGAACGTGATACATACATACATACATACATACATACATACATACATACATACATACATACATACATACATACAAAGCTTTAAAAGCTACAGATAGACATGTGGGGAAAATCTACACCGTACACACGTGTAAAATTGATGTGAGAAGTTTACGTGAGTTTTGTAAAAAGGGTGTTTTCCCATCATAGCATTATGATGTTTACACAGGTGTCAGTGTTTTTTTTGTAGTGGTGTTTTCACTGTAGTGTGCAGTGCTCGATTATATGTTTTTTTTTTTTTTCTGATATGTTTGCTGTGTGAACTAGTTTAGTGTGTGGCCTGAAACTAAACAACTCACAGGTGTTCCTTATGATCGGACAATGGCAAAGTAAATTATTCTATTACAAACGCGGAAAGACTGATTGGGGGACAGGTGGGGTAGGCGTGTTTTTTTCCTATTTATAGGGGTCCAACATTAAATGCTAGTCCATGTACATGTGACTTGCTTTTCACAATGAGAATGCCTAGGCGATCACCTTACATAACATTGCATTACATTTAGTGGTTATTGTTTATACAAAGCTACTGAAAAAAGGACAGATTCAGCAGCATACAAAATGTGGGGGCATACAGGGTATACAGGTTAATCAGGGTTAGTATATATGAGAGTTTTTTTCTTTGTTGTTTGTTTTTTGTTTTGTTTTAAACGGGGTAAAGCCTTTACAAAAAACAAAGAAAAAAACTCATATATACTAACCCTGATTAACCTGTATACCCTGTATGCCCCCACATTTTGTATGCTGCTGAATCTGTCCTTTTTTCAGTAGCTTTGTATAAACAATAACCACTAAATGTAATGCAATGTTATGTAAGGTGATCGCCTAGGCATTCTCATTGTGAAAAGTAAGTCACATGTACATGGACTGGCATTTAATGTTGTATTTGTTCCTTTCTATTTGTTTTTTGTCTGTTCATATTCTTTTTGGGGGGAGTAAAGTCAGTTTAAAAATGCTGTTAAATGCATAGGCCTATAGGCCAAGTTTAATGACCTTGAGGTTATCAGAGGTCATATGTCGTTTTACAAATGAAAAATGAATTCAGCACCCAAACATTTAACAAACAAGGCCATTTGCTAACTTCATTAATCATTTTAGTACATTTCATTCCTTAGAAAGCTGAGAAACTGGGTTCAGCTGAGACGTTTACAGGCCCAAAGTTCAATGACCTCTAGAGGTCAACAGAGGTCAGATAGAGCTCGGCATATTGCAGATTTGAATTCGGCACACCCAAATTGACAAAATTAGACTGTTTGCCGACTTTGTCTCAAAAATGCCTTTGGGTGTCACAATTCTGGATTTTGATACCAGTCTATGCATGCCGGGGGTGGGGTGAGGATTTGTTCTTGCAGATTCTTAAAATGTGTGTTCATCTGGTTTCTTGGAAATGAAGGGAGCTTAACTTTCCATTTCCCTATCTCTCTCTCTCAAAGTTAACTCCCACCTAAAAACAATGTGGGAACCAAGAATATAAAAATACAGTGGGGCAAAAAAGTATTTAGTCAGTCACCAATTGTGCAAGTTCTCCCACTTAAAAAGATGAGAGAGGCCTGTAATTTTCATCATAGGTATACCTCAACTATGAGAGACAAAATGAGAAAACAAAAAATCCAGAAAATCACATGGTCTGATTTTTAAAGAATTTATTTGCAAATTATGGTGGAAAATAAGTATTTGGTCAATAACAAAAGTTCATCTCAATACTTTGTTATATACCCTTTGTTGGCAATGACAGAGGTCAAACGTTTTTTGTAAGTCTTCACAAGGTTTTCACACACTGTTGCTGGTATTTTGGCCCATTCCTCCATGCAGATCTCCTCTAGAGCAGTGATGTTTTGGGGCTGTCGCTGGGCAACACGGACTTTCAACCCCCTCCAAAGATTTTCTACGGGGTTGAGATCAGGGCCCTGTACTACGAAGCGGGTTTTCTGGCTTACCAGGGTAACTTCGAGAGTAACTTGATCACGTGCAGCGTAACTTCCCGATTAACCCATACTACGAAAGTTGGCTATGTTCAAACCGAGGTATGCTGCCATGGCAACTTACGCTACATCTCAAACCTGCTCGTCTCAGGTTATGTTCTTGGTTAACCTGAGGTTTCCGATTAACCACACTCTTTTTAAACACCACCTCTCCACTGACATTTCCTCTAGAGACAATGCCAGCGTACCTGGAAGACCCGTGCGATATCAGAGCGCAGATTAGAGATGGGATTTATGGCTCTTTGATGGGATCCGCATCTTTGTGATACGTTCTTTGAAAAGAGCCGTTCAAAAGACTGGCTCATTTGGCTCTTTTTAAATATTTATTCAGTTTTAAGAAGACAGCGTCTAAAGAAGCCACATCCCTCATGCTTAGACAGTTACATCAATATTTCTGGACATACCTTTTATATAAAGCAACCTAGACTTACATTATTGTAACCCCTAAACGCTCATAAATAACCATTAAAAAACAATGAGGGCTTCAATGAATGTCCATGCAGAACGGCTTTTCTGTTTAAAAAAAAAAAACCCACTCAAGAACATAGTTATCAAGAACGCAAGAATATTTTATAGAAAAACACTTGTTTTACAAAAATATTTAAGTCTGAGATACAAAATAGATACAACTACAATAAATATAACACAAGAACTAGTTATCACACGAACATTTTAATAGAAAAAAAACAAACTTTCTATATTAAAAATATTGAAATTGTAGATACAACTAAACAGTCAGATAAATAGATAAAGTTATAACAAGAACACAAGATTATTTTAATAGGAAAAAACAAACTATTAATGCAAGAAATATATTAGAAAAATAGATACAACTAGACAAACAGATAAATAAATAAAATACAAACAAAATAGAACAAACAAAATGACGATAGAATAAATTAAATGAACGTCCGTGCAAAGTAGTTTTCCCACAATATTATCATTTATATCACACAAGATTATAAACTATATACAAAACAATTTGAACTATTAGGCAAACAGATAAAACTTGAATAAATAAAAGGCAAATGAACGCTTGCTTGCACGCGCACACACACCATTATGAATGATGTTTTTATATTTCATTTTCACCTGTTGCCAGGTGCGTTTGGCACTGCTGTTGCCTCTGAAATGTTCACAGGACATACACCAACTTAGTCAAAGGGACTGAACAGTCAGTCATCCTAATTCATGTGACTCTGTGCACATATCAGCTTAAGTAGGCTACTCCATGAATTTACCATACCAAATTTTATTCAGGATTTTTCGGACATTAAACAAGCTATATATGACTGGGGCCACGTCGAAGGACCATTTTCTGTGACTTGTGATTGATCATGAAGCTTTCTCTCATCCTATACTTCTGTTCTGGAACATGTAGAAGGGAGAATGTACTTATGCATTTACCCGATCGGCAATTCGTTGCCAACATGCTTGCCGCTCCTTATTGGCAGCTGCTGTGTTAGATTTTGCTCTTAATGTTGTTTTGAACTCCTCATAGCTTTGCATTATGACAGCGCATTCTTCCTCCGTGAGGTACGGCGACCGTGCCATTGTGAACAGTGGTGATTTGCGCTGATAACCTCCCCTTTAACGTGAACACACATTAACCCTGATTAGGTTAACACAGGTTCAACAAATCAACTTCATAACTGGCGTCGTAGTACCGTTTAACCCCAAACAAGATAACCAGGTTTTGTCAACCCCGGTTTAGCGGGGAAACCCTGGGTTACTTCTGGGTAGGTTAACCTCCATTCGTAGTACAGGGCCCTGGAGACTGGCTAGGCCACTCCAGAACCTTGAAATGCTTCTTACGAAGCCACTCTTCATTGCCCGGGTGGTGTGTTTGGGATCATTGTCATGCTGAAAGACCCAGCCACGTTTCATCTTCAATGCCCTTGCTGATGGAAGGAGGTTTTCACTCAAAATCTCACGATACATGGCCCCATTCATTCTTTCCTTGACACGGATCAGTCGTCCTGGTCCCTTTGCAGAAAGACAGCCCCAAAGCATGATGTTTCCACCCCCATGCTTCACAATAGGTATGGTGTTCTTTGGATGCAACTCAGCATTCTTTCTCCTCCAAACACAAGTTGAGTTTTTACCAAAAACTTCTATTTTGGTTTCATCTGACCATATGACATTCTCCCAATCCTCTTCTGGATCATCCAAATGCTCTCTAGCAAACTTCAGACGGGCCTGGACATGTACTGGCTTAAGCAGGGGGACATGTCTGGCACTGCAGGATTTGAGTCCCTGGCGGCGTAGTATGTTACTGATGGTAGCCTTTGTTACTTTGGTCCCAGCTCTCTGCAGGTCATTCACTAGGTCCCCCCGTGTGGTTCTGGGATTTTGGCGCACCGTTCTTGTGATCATTTTGACCCCACGGGGTGAGATCTTGCGTGGAGCCCCAGATCGGGGGAGATTATCAGTGGTCTTGTATGTCTTCCATTTTCTAATAATTGCTCCCACAGTTGATTTCTTCACACCAAGCTGCTTACCTATTGCAGATTCATTCTTCCCAGCCTGGTGCAGGTCTACAATTTTGTTTCTGGTGTCCTTTGACAGTTCTTTGGTCTTGGCCATAGTGGAGTTTGGAGTGTGACTGTTTGAGGTTGTGGACAGGTGTCTTTTATACTGATAACGAGTTCAAACAGGGCGGCACGGTGGTGTAGTGGTTAGCGCTGTCGCCTCACAGCAAGAAGGTCCTGGATTCGAGCCCCGGGGCCGGCAAGGGCCTTTCTGTGTGGAGTTTGCATGTTCTCCCCGTGTCCGCGTGGGTTTCCTCCGGGTGCTCCGGTTTCCCCCACAGTCCAAAGACATGCAGGTTAGGTTAACTGGTGACTAAATTGACCGTAGGTGTGAATGTGAATGGTTGTCTGTGTCTATGTGTCAGCCCTGTGATGACCTGGCGACTTGTCCAGGGTGTACCCCGCCTTTCGCCTGTAGTCAGCTGGGATAGGCTCCAGCTTGCCTGCGACCCTGTAGAAGGATAAAGCAGCTAGAGATAATGAGATGAGATGAGTTCAAACAGGTGCCATTAATACAGGTAACAAGTGGAGGACAGAGGAGCCTCTTAAAACAGGTCTGTGAGAGCCAGAAATCTTGCTTGTTTGTAGGTGACCAAATACTTATTTTACCGAGGAATTTACCAATTAATTCATTAAAAATCCTAGAATGTGATTTCCTGGATTCTTTCCCCCCATTCTGTCTCTCATAGTTGAAGTATACCTATGATGAAAATTACAGGCCTCTCATCTTTTTAAGTGGGAGAACTTGCACAATTGGTGGCTGACTAAATACTTTTTTGCCCCACTGTATCTTCCTGGGAACCAAGAAAAAAAAAAGTGTCTCTCAATTTCTCTTTTGTGATTTCCTTACTAGGAGTTTCCCAGCAACCCTCCTAGTCACATGATACATCATTGGAAAGTCCAAAGATCAGTGTGAAATTTTACTGGGAGCTATTGCAATGTCTCAAGAATTAAGAAGGAAGTTTTTCTGCATCCATTGTCTAAATGTACCTCAACTTAAATTTTCCTCAGCTTAAATTAAGCATTCATCCCTGATTCACATAACTTCAGTTTAAAGCCATTATACACTGTTTCCACACCTGGTTCACCAATTATAGCACAATGTAACTCTGGTGTTGCATCCCTGAGACCTCTCATGAGAACTGCTTAATGCTTTTATGGCACTGGGAGAACTGCATAATGCTTTACAGCACTTATTAGATAACACTCGGAGATCGGTATTTGTATTAAGCATAGCTACCTAAGGTAATTGTAATGAGATGGATGGGATGGATGTGCGGGCGCCACTAGGGGCAAATGGATCAGGCCAAAAACAGAGGGAGAGGACAAAAAATCCAAGCACGAGTTTTTAAAGCTTGGTGGCAATTTTTAGCCAAACAATGTTCAAAGCATGCTGTTCCTTTTTTTTTTTTTTTTTGGTATTTTTGATATTTTTAGAAAAATAGATTTGTACAAAAATAGATTTTCAAAAAGAAAATACAAAAGTTGTCAACTAGAATGTCCCAGAAAATATTTGCTATGTCTCTTTAAGAGCAGAGAACAACAGGCAGCAAAGTCAATATCAAGACAAACTCACCACACGAGGTCAAACGCTAGACTAAAGACACAGGACTAGACTAACATACATAAAGAAGGTGACCAGCACCATTCCAACATGAAAGGGGAACACAATCACTAAACACAAACAATAACATTACAGACTCTGATGCATCATAAGGACATTCTACAACATTTAAACAAGTTGACAACATAAACATTAAGACTAAACATTGCAAAACATCACCGTAATACAGAGATATAGAAGCAACTTGATCAGGGCCGTCTCCGTCTTCCCTATGATGTTCTGGCAAGATGGACCGGACCAATTGCCGCCGGAACGAAATAAATGAGTCTCTGTTTCATGTCGGCACTCTTTTGCCACCCGCGGGACGCGACAAGACAGTTCACCACCACGGCAAGAAACGGTATGCTACTTTTTTCTTTTCAGCACCTAAGTCTCTGCAGCAACTTGGCACATTAAAAAGAAACATTAGAAATAGTCTGTGTTTTTCTTTCCATAAATGTCTTTGGTGAAACAGTGTTCATGGGCAAAAGAGTACCAGCAAAGTTTAGTGTCTTAGCATTTAGCTCAATGTTCCTGGAGTTGCCAGTCGGCGTGTGTGTTTAGGCACAGGTAGGCAGTGAAACAAGGGCTGCCTCGCAGCCGCGAGGCAAGGGAAATGTGCGGTCCGTCCGTGACCGTCACAGTAATACAGTGGTTCCCAAACTTTCTCTGCTGGGACCCCCCTTGGTAGATAAGAAAATTTTTGCGCCCCCCCCCCCAGACAAAAAGAGAAAAAAAAAAAGATAACAGGACACACATACACATTTTGTTTTCAGACTCCATTGCAGTTTATTAATACAAACCTCAACCTTTTTTGAACAAATAAAAGTAAACTGTCAAACTATAGGGTGCAATATAATTATAAGTATAACTGTTTTCAAGCACCTTAACAGTGTAACAGGTTTCTTTTTTTAATATTCAACATTATCAATGCAGTTTTCAAACATTGCCTCTCTGCAAAAATGGGTTTTAAAACATGACCAACTCCCGGAGAAGAAAAAAACAAAAACCTAAAGATTTGTTGTGCAAAAATGACACCTTTTAAACCTCGCATCTTTTCAGTGACTGGTGTGGGCCTGCTTCATGCTGCAGATCTTCTCAAATCTGGGTTGCAGTTTTGAGATTGCCACTCTGAGTTCATTTTCAATGTCCAGCTTTGATCTGTATTTTGTCTTGATTGAGGCCACAGCAGAAAAACCTCTCACATAGGTAGGATGTGGCAAAAGGAAGAAGTATGGCCAGGGTTCTCTTACCTAGCAGTGGGTAATCTTTCTCCACCCCAATCCAAAATGCAGCCAGTGTCTTTGACTGAAACTGCAGCCTCATTGTTGAATCAGAGGTGACATCAATGAACTGTTCCTCCTCTGATGTGCTGGAGTCGGCAGGTGGTGTTGCACTGAAGGGGTCATGGATCCAGTCATATTCTTTGGGATCCTGGATCAGGAAATATTTCTGGAAATGGTTCTGAAGGGCAGAGATGTGTGCTTTCATGCATGGGATCACTGTGTTCTGCAGTTTGTTGTCTTCAATGAATGATTTCAGGTTCTCAAATGAGTCCACATTTCCAACCTTCACTCACTGCAACCACATCTCAAGTTTTCTGGTGAATGATGTGATTTTATCTGCCAGAAGTGGGAGGTGTGTATTTGTGCCCTGCAATTGCAAATTCACTTCATTGAATTTCAGAAACATGCCACTGAGGTATGCAAGTTTCATGAGGAACTTGTTACAGTAAAATTTGTGGGCAAGATCATTGCCCTCTTCCTTCAAAAAGATGCGGATTTCATCTCGCAGTTCAAAAGACCCTGGACAGCACCTTCCCACGTGACAGCCATTGGGACTCACTGTGAAACAGAACAGCTGTGTGGTCGGAGCCCATTTCCTCGCACAGTGCCGAAAAAATCCGGGCTTTGACAGGTCGTGTTTTGATGTAGTTGACGGTGGCAATAACGTCGGTCATTACATCATTCAGCTCGGGACTCAGCTGTTTAGATGCCAGTGCTTCGCGGTGCATCATGCAGTGCGTCCACTGCACATTGGGGGAGACGCGCTTGCAGCCCTGCCCGTTTCCCAGCCATAGCCTGCACCCCGTCAGTGCAGATCCCCACACAGTCCTCCCATTTCAGGTTGGCCTCTTTCAAGTAAGAGTCAATGATTTTAAACAGTTCTTCTGCTGTGGCTCTGCCAGTAACTTTTTCGCAGAAAAGCAATTCCTCCCTCATGTCATCTCCATCTATGAATCTGACGTAAGTAATTAATAAACAGTCTTTGTTACTGTCAGTGGCTTCATCCATCTGAAGAGAAAAGCGGCTGTCACGCAGTTTGCCATTAAGCTGCTTCTTTATGTCCTTTGACATGTCATAAATGCACCTGCCAATGGTGGTGTTGGACAGAGGAATAGCCCTTAGTTTGCTGGCTGCAGTGGCATCAAGCATAGTTGATACCATGTCCATAGCACAGGGAAGTACCAATTCCTCTGCTATTGTGTGCGGCTTTTTACACTGTGCCACTCGGTAGGCAACTTTATATGAGGAGAGTTGAGCATTTGCCGGCACGGATGCAGCTTTAGTAAATAGGGACTGTTGAGCACGGCAGTTTACGAGTTTTTGTTTGAAAAACTCAACTGGCTTGTCTTTGTGCTCTGGATGTTTTGTCTCCAAGTGGCGTCTTAGCTTGTTCGGCTTCAAGCTGTCACAAGCTAGCGCTTTAAGACAGACAACACACTGCAGTCTCTCCTCATTACCCACCATTGTACAGGTGAAGCCAAAGACAAGATACGTGTCATCATATTTTCTTGTCTTTGCATTGGAATGAACTTGCTTTGGAAGCACATTTGGCGATGCTTCATCCTCTGATTTGCATTTACGTGGGAGCCCCGCGCCCCCCGCCAAAAACCTTCTCCATGTTATGCTAGCAGTGTAATTTATTGATTGATTCATTCATTCATTCCATCCGCGCCCCCCCCTGCAATGGCTCTGTGCCCCCCACTTTGGGAACCACTGCGAGTAATAAATGTCAAGTCTTGCATTGGTTGCTGTCTATTTTTGTTGGTGAGTTTGCCACCCAGGTTTGCATCATTTGTTGTCGGGGCATCCAAGGTTGTAAGGTTGATTTAGTTCACGAGCTGTTCTTTGTCTGTTAGCATCCCCTAGCTTTAGATATGTTGGTGTTAACAGCATATCATTTATAGTTCTGGTTACTTTAGCTTAGCATGCAACGCTTGCGCAAACTTGTCTACCGTGTGACAAAAACAGTGTCTTAGCATGCATGTTTACTTCAAGACAAAAGACAGGGCTCAACATTTAGGACTGCCCGATTGCCTGGGGCAAGTGAAATATGCATTCAGGCAAGTGGGATATGTCCCCGACCTGCCCAACCAGGCAAGTTGGAATGAACATATATTTATTTCAGCTCCTAAAAGCGTCCCTTACCACGTATCCGCCATTATGTCTTGGCTGTTTTCTTAGTCTTGGTTTCATTTGCTACTTTGGAAGTTATTTAATATACCCCCCACCTCACACTCATGCTCATTATGCAGGGTGGCATGTAGGGCAGAAACATGATCCCTCCATTTCTGCTGGTCTTTCGCCATGACTGAAATGCTGCTCCAGGTCTTTCCCATCTGCTGCATTTCTTTCTCCACTGTCCGCCGCCATGTGATCTTCGGACGACCCCTCCTTCGCTTTCCCTCTGGTGTCCAGTGCAAGGCAGTCTTGACGATGGAGGCTTCTTGGCAGGTAACATGGCCAATCCACCTCCAGTGTCTCCTCATTGGGATGGTAGCCAAGGATTCAGCTCCACACCTTTCAAGCAGGTCCTTGTTTGAAATGGTTTTGGGCCAGAAGATGCGTAGAATTTGGCAGAGGCTCTTGGTGTGAAACGTGGAAAGCTTTGTTAAATCGTTCTCAGTCAGCCTCCAGCATTCTGAACCATATAGGAAAGTTGTGAGGACACAGCTGTGGTAGTTTCAGCTTGGTGTAAGTGCTGTAGGTGGAGGAGCGCCATACCTTGCTCATCATGTTAAGAGAGTTTCTGGCCTTGTTGAGACGGCTCTGGATGTCCAAGTCTGCCCCCCCCCCCCCCAATACTGATGATGCTGCCAAGATAGGTGAAACTGTCCGTATACGGGAGGTCTCCATTCTCAACCTGGACTGGGCTTCTGTTGGTGGCATTCAGTACCATAATTTCAGTCTTGTTACTGCTAACGTTGAGACCGACTTGCTTTGCAAAGATGTTAAGTCACCTGGTCTTCTCTTGAATGTGAGAATAGCACTAAATCATCAGCATAGTCTAGATCTTCCAAGTAGGAGAAGGGGGTCCATCTGATGCCCCTGTTCCTATCCTCTGTAGTGCGCCGCATGATCCAGTCTATGACAAGATTGAAAAGCACTGTGGACATAAACACACCCCTGCCTGACACCAGTCTTGACTTCAAACAGGATATCACAGTCACCAACAGAACAGGTAAAGTTACAGTAGAAACTTTTAATGATCTCAATGAGGTGGGAGGGGATTCCATACGCTCGTAGAATCCGCCAAAGGCTGTCCCGGTGAATGCTGTCAAAGGCCTTGGTGAAATCTATAAAGTTCACATACAGAGATTGCTGCCACTCAGTACATTGTTCAATAATGTTTCTAAGCATGAAAATGTGGTCAATACAGCCTCTTCCTCTCCTGAAACCTGCCTGTTCTCACAGTTTAAGATCCACAGCCAGTGACAGGTGCTTCATGATGACCTTTGCTAGGATCTTGCTGGGAACGGATAACGATATAATGCCACGCCAGTTACTGCATTCTGACAGAGCCCCTTTCTTTGGTATCCTGATAATGATCAAGCCAGTTTGCTTAGTTTCTGGGGAAGCACTTGCAGTGATGAAAAAAGCTAAACTGCAGCGTCATTACAGCACCAAACACGCCAAGCTGGACGAGCTGAAAGGACAAGTGCGTGTGGATAAACATACATGTCAACCTTTAGTTACCCATGCCATTACAAAATACGTACTTTTCCCTTACATACACCCATGAGCCCTTATACACGAGAAAAAATTCCAATATCCAATGCACCGATTGTTTTATTCCACGTTATAAATATGCCTATTACAATAGGAGTGCATCACTGCATCAAGTTAAAGGGATGAAATAAGCATGTACTGAATAAAAATAAATTTTAGATCCTAGAGAAAACAACTGAATTAAAAAGGACTATGTGCAATCAAGTAAACAATTATCTACTAAAGAGACTGACCTATAAACTTAATTATTTAATGTACATTGTATCAGTAATACCAGAATTATTTATGTAAATTTTGCAAATAAAATGTATTAATATTAAATCAATGTCAACTAAAGATGACTGAACTACATCAAGTATGTTATCTAAACAAGGATAAGTGAAAATATTAATAAGTAATGAAGTTAAATTGAAAATCTTCCCAGTAATTTATAACAAGAATTTGAATCTTATTCCTTTTTGGAGTGTTTTGTTGTACAAAGATGTTGCAGGTTTGGCACTAACTATAATATCAATTCAACTTTGTCAAAATATGCTATACATGCTCGACATGGGGGTGGCACGGTGGTGTAGTGGTTAGCGCTGTCGCCTCACAGCAAGAAGGTCCGGGTTCGAGTCCCGTGGCCGGCGAGGGCCTTTCTGTGTGGAGTTTGCATGTTCTCCCCGTGTCCGCGTGGGTTTCCTCCGGGTGCTCTGGTTTCCCCCACAGTCCAAAGACATGCAGGTTAGGTTAACTGGTGAGTCTAAATTGACCGTAGGTGTGAATGTGAGTGTGAATGGTTGTCTGTGTCTGTGTCAGCCCTGTGATGACCTGGCGACTTGTCCAGGGTGTACCCCGCCTTTCGCCCGTAGTCAGCTGGGATAGGCTCCAGCTTGCCTGCGACCCTGTAGAACAGGATAAAGCAGCTACAGATGAGGAGATATATTTAGTACAAAATTTGTTGTTCCAAAACAGCATGCCTCAAGTTAACTAATCATAAACACACTTGAAGTATATTGATGATTAGTGTGGCTTCAAGTACACAAAAGTATGCCAATTTTAGTACACTTAACACATTTATTTTTCACCAGGGTAAGTAATGTATATGTGCCTTTTGATACTAAGAAATGTGAGAAATTGTAATTTTTTTTAGCTCACCTGGACCAAAGATCCGGTGGGGTTATGCCATGGGCTGCTGAGGTCAGTGTAAAGCAGGAGGGTTGGTTCCCTGCAGCAGAACTTGAAAAATGTGACAAATAATATCTTGAAACTTGGTATATAGGGTAGGGGATATACTGTAGATGACGGTCTTGTTCACTTTACCAATGAGCTCACTATATATTCCTCTATATGGCGAGTAGTTAACTTGTCAGCAATTCTGGACACAGTGTAAGTGAATTTGGCCTCTGTGTCACTTCATATTTGTTCCCCAGTTTATCAGGAAGTCATGGGTTACAGCTTGAAAGTTCCTCCACATGCCAATCAACTCAAAAATGTACAACTGAAATAGGAAACATGCTTCAGTTACATTGTCTCATTATCTCTAGCCGCTTTATCCTCTTCGACAGGGAAGCTGGAGCCTATCCTAGCTGACTATGGGCGAAAGGCGGGGTACACCCTGGACAAGTCGCCAGGCCATCACAGGGCTGACACGTAGACAACCATTCACACTCACACCTATGGTCAATTTAGAGTCACCAGTTGACCTAACCTGCATGTCTTTGGACTGTGGGGGAAACCGGAGCACCCAGAGGAAACCCACGCGGACACGGGGAGAACATGCAAACTCCACACAGAAAGGCCCTCACCAGCCACAGGGCTCGAACCCGGACCTTCTTGCTGTGAGGTGACAGCGCTAACCACTACACCACCGTGCCACCCCAGTTACACTGTTCACTATAATTTCCATGAGTGCCAATAATAGTGGCACACGTGTTTTTTTAAACAATTATTTCTTGGTGAGGGATTTGTTTTTCTCTGAATACATTTATTTCAAGTAAAGGTTGGATTTCTCTCTTTTTTTCAATGTGAAATGAAGTGACTTCACCAACAGGTGGATTTTTTTTCCCAAGCTTTTTTAGTTTTTAATAATCTTTACAAGGGATGGCAATAATTGTGGTGGCTACTATATATACACACACAAAAAAGGAGAACACTTGCATTTCTTCAGAAATGTGCTTAAAGTTGGAATGCTTCCAGTTTCTCCCAGATGACCGTCCTTGTCCAAATATTAACTGTTTGTAACACTCCTCTCTTTTATAACTTACATATGTGCGATTTGAATATTGACAGACCTTCACTGGTTTTTGTATTCTTTATTACTCTAAAACTACTTATAATTTTCTTTTGTTTTCCAAAATTGAGTCAAACCCAAAAAATTACAATAAAGCTAACTGGTTTGGTATGTAACACATAAGAGAGGCTCTTGTTTGTTTTGATTTTTTTTTTTTACCTTCAAGTTTTAATCAGAAAATGTGTTACAATACAAAGAAACTGCTTGCTTGATTTTCCATTACACTCAGCTCACCTGACAGTACATCTGCCTTAGACAGCAAACTGTATTTATTTTGGATTAAGTTGTTTGAATAGTGGTAAATGAAATGCCTGGCGTCACTGTTGGTGGGGTAGATCAGATACATCACACAATAATCCCTTCTATATTGTGCCTTTATACACGTGTCACCAAGTTTTAGTGTGTCCGTGACCAGACAGTTGTGCAGGTGTGGTGGCAAGCAGTGAGCAGACAGACAAAGTTTAAGTTTCAATGATTTATCATTATTTAAAGTTAACAATAGATGCACCTATAATTCAAAAAACGTTAAAATAACGATCCATCAAAGAAATCCTTTAAAACTCAGTCCATGCAATAACAAAAATCAACGCGATCCACCACCAGAACACAGCAGAAGCAGCAAGCCAACAAGCAAGCAACACGCGGCCAACAGCAATCCCAGCGACCCAGCAAGCAAGGCAATTAAGCAATAGCAAGCAATCCCACAGTCAGCAGCAGTTAGCTTAGCATAACATGCTCGGTACCGTCCCTTCCAGTCAGCTCCTCCTCCCTACGTCAAGTTGACACTGGACGATGCCTCCGAGGGAGAGAAAGAGGGTCTCAGCTAGACCCCGAAGCCGCCGCCAGGCGCCGCTAAAACCGCCATTTAGAGTTTGAGCCGCCGCCAGCCAATAATTTTGTAAGCCAATTTGAGCCGCTATCTAATAAAATTTGGCTGAGCCACTAAGAATTGTGTACATCAAATAATGGGTTTATCCACATCATGAGCTACAAGAAAAGTGACACAAACATGATCAACTGTACACACTAGTAGTAACACAATAGAGACGTATAGGCATACACTGTAGAGATTTAGAACTGATATCACAGCACAGAGAGCCACCACAAGCTTGCCGTTGTGACTACCTGTCTGGCTTCCCACCCCTCACACCGTTACCACGATACACTGGGGAACCCGGGAACCCACCCAGAGCATCAATCGACTCCGATATCGACGAGATGGCTGCATTCTTTGCTGCTGCTGAGGGAAAGTGTAAAGGTATTTTTTTTGTTTGTTTGTTTCACATACTTCGAGATTGATAAAAAAAAAGTACTCCACCACTCTACTTTCATCATAGTAAGATAGCTGCCAGTCCTTCACTGGTCATTGCTAGTGAGAGTAGATAGCTAGATGCCTTCCTCGAACAATCCAGATTAGCTTATTATTAGCATTGAACTACAATCTTGCTAGATTTACAATGAAGTAAGAGACCAGGGGACCTGTGGTAATTTGCTATTTATTCCCCCCATTTGTTTGATCCGTTCGCCCGGATATATGCCACACAGTGACGTCCAGTATCAGCCATTTGTAGCCATAAACATTTTGGTGGCTGCAGCAGCCATTAAGGTTTTGGCTGAGTCAGCTAGCCAGCCAATAATTTCATCAGCCAGCCATTATCCTGAAGACAAACGGCTTCGGGGTCTAGTCTCAGCAGTGGAGAGTGCCGTCACAGCCAACAGAATATCTGGTAGGCAATGTAGCTCAAAAGTGCACTTACTTTGCCTGGGTGTGGCTTAACCACGACCCAGATGAAGTATCAAACGCACTGTGCACACACAATGTGGAAACCACAGTTGAATGCCGGCGCCCTCCATTGCACTCCGCTTGCTCTGCTGTGCTCTTTTTCCTGGTCGGTCGCCTCCCAATTCCTCCTCGCTGGACCCCTATAAATAGGAAAAAAAACACGCCTACCCTACCTGTCCCCCAATCAGTCTTTCCACGTTTGTAATAGAATAATTTACTTTGCCATTGTCCGATCATAAGGAACACCTGTGAGTTGTTTAGTTTCAGGCCACACACTAAATTAGTTCACACAGCAAACATATCAGAAAAAAAAACAAACAAACATATAATCGAGCACTGCACACTACAGTGAAAACACCACTACAAAAAAAACACTGACACCTGTGTAAACATCATAATGCTATGATGGGAAAACACCCTTTTTACAAAACTCACGTAAACTTCTCACATCAATTTTACACGTGTGTACGGTATAGATTTTCCCCACATGTCTATCTGTAGCTTTTAAAGCTTTGTATGTATGTATGTATGTATGTATGTATGTATGTATGTATGTGTATCATGTTCAAATTTTAAATAAACGCCAATGAAAATTTCATTTTCTGCAGGGATCCTGATCAGGCTAAAGCAGTTACTCTTGATTTACAGGAAAGAGAAAGTTAAGTCCCCCTCACATTTCATGAAATGAAACTCAGGACTGTACAATAAGCCCCTCCCTTCAAATCCACACATCATCATACTCTACACCAGAATCAAACCAGCCTTACTCACATTTTCACCCCATTTGCTTCATCTTCACACCTCAACTTCTACAAAAGCCTCAATAATGAAGTCTCAAGTCACACTGCTGCTCATCTGCATGCTTTTCTCCAAAGGTAATGAATCTCTGCATTTTGAATAGAGGAAATAAATAGAATTAATTTCACTAAATCAGTTGGTCAAAAGATCCTTGGGGTGTAAAATTTAATAATTGTGCAAGAGGTGTTTTTTTTTTATTTTATATCAGTAGCTTTCTTTATTCAACCATTTTATTTTCATTCTCCTTTAATTTATTCTTTTTCAGCACTGTCACTGACTTGTCATCAGTGTGTGCCATCAGCATCTGGAAAATGCACCGAGGAACAGACAACCTGCTCTGATCAGTGTCTCACTTCAACCACTGCTGTTTACATGAGTAAGTGTTTGTGTGTGTGTCTTCCTGGATTTTGTCATAATAAGTAATTTATGTATAGTGTGCTATGTATTTTATTCATCTTGTAACACATCTCAAATTCCTATTATTTGGCAAGATTGTCTAATCACACTGTTATGTGGAATGTTATGTAGGTGGTACAAAGCTTACAGATGTAAATATTAAGACTTGTGGAATGCCAGAATTGTGTGCAACTGGGAGCATGAACATAGGAACAGTAAAAGTGACCAGCAATACCAAATGCTGTAGCACTAATCTCTGCAACAGTGAAACACTACCAGGTAAAACAAAATGCTTGTAAAAGTTGCCCAGTGTCTGTTTTCAGTGTTCACCCATTTTCATTTAAACCCAAGATGGATTTGGTCATTTTTTATTTTTATTTCACATAAACTGTGATTTAATCTTTGGCAGTTTATCGGTGTATTGTATGCATGATAGGACATAAGGCCTCTATCTGCTAATAGTAGCTTACGCTAAATTATAGTTTACATATAGTCTCCAAATTATCAGATTACATATTATTGAAATACAGTAGTTCCTGGTGACATATGAAACACAATGAGCTGTTTGATTTTATTTTTCTGTTAAGCTCTTCCAAAGCAGGCTCCCAATGGGAGAATGTGTTACACTTGTGATGCAAATGATTGTTCTGGAACAGTGAACTGTGAAGGAAATGAAGATCGCTGTATCAGTGCATCAGGTAAACTATATTTAACAAGCACAGTCACTTGTTTCAGAGCTAAGATCATTTACAATTTTCTCCATTTGATGTGAAGAAAAAATGTAAAAGTAAATTGTATATCTTTCTTTGTTGATTTGTTATTGTTTTTAAATCAAATCTGCAGGAATTTTAATAATGAAAAGCATTATTTTGTTTAATTGTATATGGATGATATTTTAAGTGGACCCTTATAGATTTTTATTAATATAAATTTATATTCATATATTTTCTGACATTAGAAAGTCTATGAAAATTCAAATAGATAATGTACCAAACCCTATAAGCACCAGTGATGCTTCATTTGCACATGGAAAACCAAACATGCCACACCCACACATGCCTACTGGCCCGAAGATGAATTCCAACAAGTTGATACTTAACAATTCAATTGTTTTTACCACAGTCGTGAAATCACTCACTCACACACACACACACACACACACACACACACACACACACACACACACAGAGTATGTATATAGTAAAGACACACAGTAAATTGGTTATTTCAAGGTTACCACTTTGAAGTTGACTTACATAAGTGAAAATATATGAAATATGGGCATTTATAAATTTAATCCTTTCTTTTTTCTCTCTCTCTCTCTCTCTCTCTCTCTCAGTTCAACAAGGTAGCAATACCCTATCTATGAAAGGATGTGTGTCCAAGAGCTTCTGTGTTGGAAGTGGATCATCAGGCATTCCAGGAATTGGCATATCACGTGTGCAGTGTTGTGAGGGAAATCTTTGTAACAGTGCTAAGAGCATCACACTGAGTTTTCTCCTCATGATCGTCCCTCTGCTCTCCTCCATCCTCTTCTACTGAACTCAGAGCTGATGTAGTTCTTTTAAAACTTTATGAACATGAATTGCAAATGCATTTGTGAAAACTAGAAATAGAAGTAGAAATATATGTTTATTTTTGGTTGTTAAGATTTGTTTTGGTTTCTCTTAGCACAGAGTTATAAAATACACTTTTGTTTGAAAATCAATTGTGAAATTAACACAAAAAATACATTAAGCTTTAAGCAGCAAAACCCATATAAATTGAATGAGAATTGAATGAAATATTTCTAACTCAGGTCTCTTTTTTATTTTTATTTTTTGTCAAAACATCAAGCTGCCAAACAAATGCTTTCATTTTTATTATTTGTATCTATGGCTATTGCTGAATGTTTTTTTTGTGAAATAACCAAATGGCCTCCCGCATGTTCATTAAATGTGCGGAATAAAGGAATATAAAGCCTTGTATGTATGTGTGTGTGTGTGTGTGTATATATATGGGCCCTGTCACACTATAGCGTTTTGTTCGACGTTTGGTTGCGTTTTTAAAAATTTGAGAAACGCCGGGGAACGTCGACGTTCTTCAAATTAAGTTTCTAGGTCAACGATGTTGTAACGTTCTTGTAACGCTTGGGTAACGCTCAGCCAACGTTCCCTCAGTGTCAGGCGACGTTTGTGGTCCAAAATAGCAGCAAAACCTAGCGTTCTCATAGCGTCCACAGCGCTTTGATAGCGTTATCATAGCATTTGGGTAGCGTCTGCCTTGCGTCCAGGTAATGTTCTGGACGTTACACAGACGCTGGAAAAATTCAGAACGCTGACAGACGTTAGAAAGATGTTGAAAGAGCGTTACATGAGCGTTAAGAACGCTCGGCGAACGCTGACGAACGCTGAAAAACGTTGGCGACACGCTGGACAGACGTTCGATGGACGTTACACAGGCGTTAGGCAAGCGTTACCCAAGCGCTAGGCACGCGCTGGACACTCGACCCTGATGGGCCGGCGTCCGCCTAGCGTCCAGGGAACGTCCTGACTTTCGAGTAACGTTCGAGTAACGCCCGCAAACTTTCGTGTAACGTTCCTCTAACGTGTAAGTAGCGTTTTGATAGAACGTCCTGAATTTTTGTGCACACCCAAAGCTATTTTTCACCCTCAGCGTTCGCCGACGTCCCTCGACGTTCCCCAACGTTTGCCGACGCTCGTCTAACTTTCTTGTAACTTTTTTCTAACGTTCTCGACGTTCCTCTGCGTTTCGCAACACGTTACTCGAACGCTGGTGAGAACGTCGTAGTGTGACAGGGCCTTATGTTATATCTGACTTCTGGGCCCTGTACTACGAACGGAGGTTAACCTACCCAGAAGTAACCCAGGGTTCCCCCGCTAAACCGGGGTTGACAAAACCTGGTTATCTTGTTTGGGGTTAAACGGTACTACGACGCCAGTTATGAAGTTGATTTGTTGAACCTGGTTTAACCTAATCAGGGTTAATGCGCGTTCACGTGAAAGGGGAGGTTATCAGCGCAAATCACCACTGTTCACAATGGCACGGCCGCCGTGCTTCACGGAGGAAGAATGCGCTGTCATAATGCAAAGCTACGAGGAGTTCAAAACAACATTAAGAGCAAAATCTAACACAGCGGCTGCCAATAAGGAGCGGCAAGCATGTTGGCAACGAATTGCCGATCGGGTAAATGCGCAAGTACATTCTCCCTTCTACATGTTCCAGAACAGAAGTATAGGATGAGAGAAAGCTTCATGATCAATCACAAGTCACAGAAAATGGTCCTTCGACGTGGCCCCAGTCATATATAGCTTGTTTAATGTCCGAAAAATCCTGAATAAAATTTGGTATGGTAAATTCATGGAGTAGCCTACTTAAGCTGATATGTGCACAGAGTCACATGAATTAGGATGACTGACTGTTCAGTCCCTTTGACTAAGTTGGTGTATGTCCTGTGAACATTTCAGAGGCAACAGCAGTGCCAAACGCACCTGGCAACAGGTGAAAATGAAATATAAAAACATCATTCATAATGGGGTGTGTGCGCGTGCAAACAAGCGTTCATTTGCCTTTTATTTATTCAAGTTTTATCTGTTTGCCTAATAGTTCAAATTGTTTTGTATATAGTTTATAATGTTGTGTGATATTAATGATAATATTGTGGGAAAACTACTTTGCACGGACGTTCATTTAATTTATTCTATCATTTTGTTTGTTCTATTTTTGTGTATTTTATTTATTTATCTGTTTGTCTAGTTGTATCTTTTTCTAATAATAATATATTTTTTGCATTAATAGTTTGTTTTTTCCTATTAAAATAATCTTGTGTTCTTGTTATAACTTTATTTATCTGACTGTTTAGTTTTATCTATTTTTGTTACAATTTCAATATTTTTAATATAGAAAGTTTGTTTTTTTCTATTAAAATGTTCTTGTGTGATAACTAGTTCTTGTGTTATATTTATTGTAGTTGTATCTATTTTGTATCTCAGACTTAAATATTTTTGTAAAACAAGTGTTTTTCTATAAAATATTCTTGCGTTCTTGATTAACTATGTTCTTGAGTGGGTTCTTTTTTTTTTTTTTACAGAAAAGCCGTTCTGCATGGACATTCATTGAAGCCCTCATTGTTTTTTAATGGTTATTTATGAGCGTTTAGGGGTTACAATAATGTAAGTCTAGGTTGCTTTATATAAAAGGTATGTCCAGAAATATTGATGTCACTGTCTAAGCAGAGGGATGTGGCTTCTTTAGACGCTGTCTTCTTAAAACTGAATAAATATTTAAAAAGAGCCAAATGAGCCAGTCTTTTGAACGGCTCTTTTCAAAGAACGGATCACAAAGATGCGGATCCCATCAAAGAGCCATAAATCCCATCTCTAATCTGCGCTCCGATATCGCACGTGTTGCACACTTGAATGAAAAATGTCCTCAACAGTGTGCTGAGTTTCAAGGGTTCTGTTTTATTCAATTTCTGCAGTAACATTACAGCTCCAGCAACATGAAACTTCCGCCTCCATTTTTCTATCCACTCTCTCTGATAAGTTCCGTTTCTCACCCTTCCTGTTAAAACTACCACAGATTCATATCTGGTCTTCGACTGCCATCTACTGGTCACAAAGTGAAACAGCACTATGAGCCAAACTAAATCACATTCTCATAACAGGGCAACAAAAAGACAGAAGATGAGAATAAGGGAACAACTAAAAAGACAAAAAAATGGGGGGTACACTACACACGGGTCATCCAGGTACGCTGGCATTGTCTCTAGAGGAAATGTCGGTGGAGAGGTGGTGTTTAAAAAGGGTGTGGTTAATCGGAAGCCTCGGGTTAACCAAGAACATAACCTGAGATGAGCAGGTTTGAGATGCAGCTTAAGTTGCCATGGCAGCATACCTCGGTTTGAACATAGCCAACTTTCGTAGTATGGGTTAATCGGGAAGTTACGCTGCACGTGATCAAGTTACTCTCGAAGTTACCCTGGTAAGCCAGAAAACCCGCTTCGTAGTACAGGGCCCTGGTTAGTTGTCACATTTCAGTATATTGAGGCCAGTGGTATTACTTCATCAGGAACTCTTGCAACAGTATAGTAGCCTGCTAACAATATACTGGGTCTCATTGTGAAGGTTATGTTTTAGGCTAGTTTTCTGATTAATTTTGCTAACTAGTTTGGACAGCATGTGCTTAGTGATACCTTTCCCTCAGATTGTTCAAATATTGGTTGCTATATTTGGGCAGGTTATGTTTTGGTGGTGTTCTAACATTGTCTGTTGGCTGCCAGCTGCCCAAAGTCCTACAGTTGTGGTCAGAAGTTTACAAACAGTGCCATAAATGTCATCTTGGATATGAATGTCATGACAATATTTGGGCTTTCGGTAATTTCTTTGAACTGTTCTTTTTCTGTGGCAGAATGTACAGCATACATCTTTAATTAAAAAAAAAACACTAGAATTTGGTGCACAAGATTTAATTTTCTTTGGGTTTTCTGAAATCAACACAGGGTCAAAAATATACAATATTTGGGTAAAATGCATCTTTGTAAGATTCACCTTGACCAAACATTTTTGTTTACCATGAATAAGCTTCTGGCAGAATTCTGGTTGGATATTTCATGCCTTTTCATGGTAGAATTGGTAGAGTTCAATTAATTTTTTTTTCTTAGCATGGACTCAACTTATAAACACGGTCCATATATTTTCAATAGGGTTGAAGTCAGGACTTGTTTTAAGCTTACTGTTAGCCTACTTTATCCTCCACAACCAGCTCTGATGCATGTTTGGGTTCATTGTCCTGTTGTAACTCCCAAGTCACGTTCAACTTTCTGATGGTTTATGTTGAAGAATTCTGAGGTAGTCCTCCTTCTTCATTATTCCATTCACTTTGTGCAATGAACCAGTTCCACTGGCAGCAAAACACCCCCAGAGCATGATGATCCTACCACCACCACCAACTGGCACACTCAAAAAAAGAATTCATTGGATGAACGTAATTTTATCTTGCCACCTATATTCCATAAAGAAATCATGTTAAGTCAGTCTATCTTGACTGTGTTAGTCTGATTTAAGTAAATTAAGTTAGTGCAACACAATTCAATCATGTTGGATGAACTAATATAGCTTTTGTCTGTTATACTAATATATAAATCTTGTTGGATGAACTAATATTGGTTTTGTCTGTTATACTAATGTAAATCTTGTTTTAGCATTCTTTTCACAGTTAGTGTAAGCAATATGTTTAATTAAATTACCAAAGATCCACTAACATACATAAAGAACATGCAAAAATGTTTGCAATTTTTATTTAACATTTGGGTGCAACATAGAACTGACACCGGATCTTTACCATTGTCTTATTTTTTTTTGATGCATCTCCACAATATGCCACAGTACAACTTAACTGCTGACTAAAACAGTGTCTTAAATCCTTCCAGGATCAAATAAACCAATTTTCTCTAAAACTCAAGTTGTTTGTATCAAATATTAACCATATGATGCATTTGGGAATGCTGTATTCAGAGTTCAGCATTTACAGTCTTGCAAAATTTAAAGTTTAACATTCAACATGCAACATTTTTTTTCAACCTTTGTCATAAATGCTTGTGGAATATTTTACGAACAAAATAATTGAGACTGTAAGAAAACAGCCTTAAAACAATCTTCCAGGATTTGTGCATGACTGGTGTCATTTCAAGTTTTAAGTGCAACAACTAAACTTCTTCAAACATTTGTAAAAATGCAATACGATGTGTGCATAACTATAAAAATATGCATGTTATCATTTTAAACACTGAATTATTACAATCAACACATGCACACTATTTTTTGTTTTTAAATCAGAAATGGTGAAAAATTACTGTCAAAGGAATGTCAGAAAATCTTTGTAAATAATACTCAACTTTAGGAGCTCAAAGTGCAAGTATGACTGCGCCACTCACAGAAACTGTTTTTGAAAACCCGTATGAATACAACTGCTCCAGCCACAACTGTCCATCTAGTAAAACCAGTCTGGATGTGTGTTCAAAAACACTGTTCTGTGTCATCTCCATTAACATATGAGACGACAATCTTAATCTCAGTCCATTGTGCAAACTAAATTGTTTGTTGGAACATTTTTCTTCTAATTTTGAACTTTCAAAAACAAAAATCTGCATTGGCAGAGATGTGGACAAATGCCATGCTTGAATCAGTCTTCATCAAGCTTATGCACCCTATAAGCTTGTTTTTCAGGAACTGTGCCTTGGATGACTACCTCTGCCCATCCAGCTTCAGTAGAATCTTCTGCAGGACTTCAAAAGTACATTTGAGCTTGGGTGGGTAGCTCAGGTTCAGACAGTATATCAGTCCAAATAACAGAGCACAGGCAATCGCAGTGTCCCCCAAACCACTGAGGACCTCCACACCTTCAATCAGGACACCGATGTCCTCTGGATCATCTCCAGGGTCTGCCTCCTTCTGTATGATGTACACTCCCATCACAGTTTGCTCCATTGAAGTGTTGGCCTCAGTGTCTGTGTCTTATGGAGTAAAATATGACAATAAATACATTTGATATATGAGTCTAGACAGTGTGGAAATAGACTTAGAATTTTATGAAGAAAAGAAGTACAAATTCAGTCGTACAGTTGGAGATGTACAGAAGTAATACAGATGTGTACATTACGGAAATGGTACAAAGTGAAATCTAAGGTTGGAAATCCCTGTGAGCACTGGCCTTTAGTGCTTACAGGGATGTCCAAATGAATACTTTATTCATTTGAGAACTGGGAAAGAAGTAACAGAGACCAGTAATCACTATGCAAGAGCTACAGGCTTTGAGAGAATATGGATCAATCAACCACATCAAGAACACTGCATAAAATTGGCCAGCCTTTACCAAAGCACCATGTTAAAAGGATAGTTTGGGATTTTTGACATGAATCTGTATGGCATCCCCATCAATAGTGTCGTGCAAACACACTGACTTACCCCTGACAGCATCCTGTGAGTCCAGTTCTTGTCCAGTTTGGGTCCAGACGAAAGTAGTCCGGCAAGTTTGTTGGGGTCACGAAAGTAAAACGTTTTTCGTCTCAAAACGGTATGTGTTCAAAAGAGTGATATATTTGCATCACAAAACCGTTGCCAAATAAAAAGTCAGACCTCGAAATCGCTTGGCACTATTTTCTCTCCCTTCTTATCACTATGCGCTGCCGCCAGGTGACAGCCACGGCTGTTTCATTCATTGTTTTAGTGATGGGAATTTCGGCTCTTTTTCGGGAGCCGGCTCTTTTGGCTCTTCCTACTATAAGGAGCCGGCTCTTTCGGCTCCCAAACGGCTCCTGAGATTTTATTTTTGATTTAATTGCTGCAATTAACTAGTTAATTAATTACATTATTTATATTTTATCAATAGGATGTTTTCCATTTTATTTTTTAGTTTTTGTAGCCGGGCGGCACGGTGGTGTAGTGGTTAGCGCTGTCGCCTCACAGCAAGAAGGTCCGGGTTCTAGCCCCGTGGCCGGCGAGGGCCTTTCTGTGCGGAGTTTGCATGTTCTCCCCGTGTCCGCGTGGGTTTCCTCCGGGTGCTCCGGTTTCCCCCACAGTCCAAAGACATGCAGGTTAGGTTAACTGGTGACTCTAAATTGACCGTAGGTGTGAATGTGAACGGTTGTCTGTGTCTATGTGTCAGCCCTGTGATGACCTGGCGACTTGTCCAGGGTGTACCCCGCCTTTCGCCCGTAGTCAGCTGGGACAGGCTCCAGCTTGCCTGCGACCCTGTAGAACAGGATAAAGCGGCTAGAGATAATGAGATGAGTTTTTGTAGCCATTGTAAAGCTTTGTAAAGTATAGCAGTGTAACAATGTTCTAGCTATAGAAATAAAACTTACTTACAATTAATAAATTATTTTCTCACAAACATAATGCAAAACTGTGTTATATTACCAATATAAAATACACAGAAGACATCAACTGTTTATCCTTTATGGCTTTATTTCACACTCGACCTTGAACAAAATGGCACAAAATAAATTATGAAGTATAAATCAGGCCTAAGAAACTATGAAGCAAAGTTGGAAATTATTTTAACAAACACGGAACAATGTGCAACAAAATATGTGGCACCTTGAGCGCATGTAAAAAGAGAAAAAAGTGCCGCACTCTGCTCCACCAGTAATGAGAAGCCGCTGGAACAGCAAATATGCTCCTGTTATAATGACTGCTGTCTCATTGTATACCGCAGATTAATCTGGCCATGCCAAGGCGGTTGCCGACCGAACCTGTCAATTTATGAGCGACAATTTATATCATGAGCTTTAGGAATTCACGGCAACAAAACAATGATCATGATTGTCAAATAGACAATCATCCTTCAGCTGAGCTGAACTCTGTCTCTCTCTCTCTCTCTCTCTCTCTGAGGCACCTAAGGACAAAAAACTAATTTGGCTCCCCAACTCGGCTCCCACCGAAGAGCCGGCTCCCGTCGTTCACTTCAAAGAGCCGGCTCTTTGAACCGGATCGTTCGCGACCGACACATCACTACATTGTTTATTGCTAGCAAAGTTAGCGACAACATGTCTGACTACGACGGTGAAATGTGTGCGGAGATTCAGCCACATCTTTGTTGCTACAGCCTGGATAGTCGCAAGTGCGCACCATTTTCACAAATATATTATTGTATAGGTTATAGAACGTGATTAATTTGTCGCTGTTCTTGCTCTCAAATTAGCTTGTTAGCGCCGCTGATCTGAACTCCTAAACACTGGCAAACAATGGGAAAGGTGTTGATTCCTGCGCAGATGTCAACATGACAGCACGCAGTGATACCAAGGGAGAGAAAATAGTGCCAAGCGATTTCGAGGTCTGACTTTTTATTTGGCACCGGTTTTGTGATGCAAATATATCACTCTTTTGAACACATACTGTTTTGAGACGAAAAACGTTTTACTTTCGTGACCCCAACAAACTTGCCGGACTACTTTCGTCTAGACCAAAACTGGACTCACAGGATGCTGTCAGGGGTAAGTCAGTGTGTTTGCACGACACTATTGATGGGGATGCCATACAGATTCCTGTCAAAAATCCCGAACTATCCCTTTAAACGGGATCGTGGAGGCTTCCGGATGTCGAAATGAACCCTCGGAACGTAGATATAGCCTCCTGGGAGAAAGCCCCATTTCAGCGCTTTTCCTAGTGCGTCGTTTTGCTAATGAGAAGCAGGAGGCGGGGAAGGGTAGAGGGTGTGGGCGGGCCATGGGGGAAGGGGGAGGGGCTTGACCAAGCTGCGGCCATGCTAGCTGTGTGTGAACAGTAGCAATGGCAGGTCAAGCGCACACATACTCGCTGCTATCAGCGCCTGTAGCCACGCTGCTAAGACAAAACCCTGTTCTCCCTCGGACTCCTTTCGTAAACTCAACGTGACACAGAGAACAGAGAGTGAGAGTGTTCGGAGTGGTAGTTTATGAACGTATAATACCCTAGGCTTGAACACGTACTCCATAACCAAAGAGGATAGAAGCAGCAACTACAGCAACATATCGCTTATCCAACAGAAGACATGCATTGCGGAGCAATAGTCAAACATAAGCTCATAAGTTACAGTCAATTTCCAGACTAAACTCAGTTTAACAGAGCGATGCTGCATGCTCTTTAGTTTTGTAGCGCAGATTACCTGGCTAACTGCAGGAAGCGGTTAGCTGCACAGCTAATGTAGCCATTGCTAGGCTAACGTAGCACCGATTTTAAAACACGGCAAAACGACCAGTTATACACTTACTTGTTCGGTGTTTGAGGCTGATGCGGCAGGGATGCTTGGTACGGACCCAGGCTTCAGTAACAGTTGATGTGCAAAACCTGCCCGGTACTGTCCCAAGTTGTGGAAACATTCATCAGTAAAATGCTTCCGACAAACATACACCGTCTTAGGTAGACTCGACGGCGTATTATTGAAGTAAATGAAATTAAGCCACTGCGTCTTCAGGGGCTCTCCCGTAGGCAGTAAAAACAGACTCCTTTCTGTGTTGTCACATCCATGTACAGCACAACTTCCATGTTTCGCTCGCTTAGGTGGTGCCATGTTGTTGTGTCCTCTATTGGCCCTTTTCCACTACCCTTTTTCAGCTCACTTCAGCCCGACACGGCTCGCGTTTCGACTACCAAAAACCAGCACGACTCAGCTCGTTTCAGCCCTGCTTAGCCCCTAAAACTCGCACCGTTTTGGAGTGGGGCTGAAGCGAGCCAAGCCGTGCCGAGTGAGGCTGGGGGCGTGAGCAGACACTCCCCTGTGCACTGATTGGTGAGGAGGAGTGTCCTCACATGCCCACACACGCCCCGCGAGCGCGCTGGGATCTGTAAACACCGTAAACCCGGAAGAAGAATAATTACGAATTACGAGAATTTCTGAAGCCTTATGCGCTTCGCCTCATCTATACGCTCTTGCCAGTATCTGTCCGCGTTGTCGGTGACAACAAGCCACAGAACCAAGACCAGCAACACTAACGACTCCATGTTTATTGTTTACTATTCGGGTCGTGAGACTACCGCTTAAAAGGTCACTGATGTCACTGTTTGCGCTGCTTAACGACATCACCTGACGTCCACCCACTTTCGCTAACTCCACCCAATGTGTCCACCCACTTCCAGCCAGCACGGTTCAGCGCGGTTGTAGTCGAAATGCAACTCCAACAGCCCCGCTCAGCCCGACTCAGCACGGCACGGCTCAGCCCGACTCAGCCGCGTTTGTAGTGGAAAAGCGGCATATGGTCTCCTCACTACAACTGGGCGGGCAATCCATACAGTGGGTGGGAATCCAGAGGGGGGGCGTGGGGATCATCTCCCTTGCTGACGTCGGCAAGGGAAGAGCTTCTCAACGCTCCGTTTTGACGCGCCATTCTCAAATATTGGGCATAGTTTGGTTTACACATTATGAAATTTCTAGCCACTGGGGTGACTTAAGAAGGTCAGAGGAACTCATTTTAACATTAAAAAACCTCAGACAGTGAAAATTTCATGCCATGGGACCTTTAAGTATGGTGCTCCGCTAATGTGGCGCCTGCAAAAATGTCTGTCTGTCTTCCTTCTGCCTCGCCTGCTTCCAGTTACGGATTCAGCTAGAGTGCATCGCGAAATTTCAGTGTTTCAAAATAAAAGTACCCAATCGAAATTTAAGACAGTAAAAGTATCTCTTTATCAAAATTATGTATTTAACAATGACTAAATTCTTATGAACTTTATCAAAATGATAATCTGTAACTATTTATTACTTCTTTTCTTAATCTATCAGCTGGGTTACAGTTACAGAAAATTTCTGATTAGATTTTTAAATTAGAAGCCTTTATTTTTCACACATACAGTGAAGTTCTTTCTCTACATTCAGCCCGTCTGAAGCAATGAAAACCCATGCATGCACACACACACACACACAGAGAGAGAGAGAGAGAGAGAGAGAGAGAGAGAGCAGTGGTGCCCGGGAATTAAAAAAAAAATTATTAGAAGCCTTTATTTCGTGGCTCTGTGTAACGAAGGTAAACGGTGTACTAGTGTGCCGTTAACATCATGGCTGGATATCCGGTTTGAGTGCAAATGGTTGCGTGAAAGTAAGCCTAATTTTAGCAATATCATAATTTTGAAAATGGATAAATTGTTGTTATAAAGTTTTATTTTTAATTTAAATGTGTGGAGGGAACATCAGGGCACTTGCTGTGATCGGCAAACGACATTTATTATTATTTTTTTTTTACATTAAAAGATTTTCCCCCAGAACTTAAGTTTAAGAAATAATACTATATTTGGTAACTCTAGGCTGCATACTTTAATTTCTAACAAATCCCCAATTCATCAGCATACATTATACCATAGGATGAAGGTGGACTGCAAAGTAGAAAATACAAGTTTTGGTTGATAAAAATATTTAACTGCACAGACCTTACTGCAGTGTCCAGCTTTGTGGCTCCAAAGGAAGTAGGTTACTCTAAGGTAGTGTTTCTTAACTAATGGGCTGTGGCCAATTAGTGGGCCACAAATCTTTTTTTCAAGTTGAAGCTAATTTTTAGTAGGGTTCAATAGTTGGGTTGCATCAAACGTCACATTAGATATGCAAGACATGAAGTGGTGGTCAGCTGAGCTCACTGTTCACAAAGCATTACTATTGCTGGGGCGCCTTGCTACTCGTTAAAATGCCCTACGTTTGTGTTGTTTTGGGCTGTTCAAATCAAAACAAACCATGAAACTGATAAAAGTTTCTTCTGGGTTCCCCGTGAAGTGATAAAGGGTGAAAGGGCAAAGGATTTTACCAAAAGACAACGAGAAAGGTGGCTCTTGAACCTTTCACTGTGATGGAAGGAAGCAGAATTGAAAAACACTTGAGTTTGCAGTGATCACTTCGTGAAAGGTTTGTAAATTCCTCTGATTTATTTTGTTTGGATTCGCAAATCATGAATCAGGGGTGAAGCTTGGACGTGCCAAGTTTAGTGAAGATCTGTCAAGAGCTTGTGTTGATAAATGTAACATGAAAGGCATTGAGGGAGGGGGTGGGTGGATGTTGTGCCCCCACCAGAGACCTCTCTGGGACCTGAATTTTGTTTATATCTGCAAAATTCCAGGTCATCCCCCGACCTACTTACCAAATTTGGTGAAAATCCGTCGAGAAATGGCGACATTAGCTCAAGACAGACAAACAAACAAACAAAGCCACTTATTATATACTAGATGACTGCTATTCAGCAGTGTTGGGGAGCAGTTAGTTACAAGTATCGACACTATAACATAAACTCACTATCATGTTTTTTTTACATATATGTTTATTGATTTCACATATAAAAAGTACAATTGACATTGAAAGCTTCATTTTCCATTTTTTTTCTTCAAATAAACCCTTTTATTCCCCACCCTCCCCTACCCTTTTCACTACATACAATACAATGTGCATATAACAATGTAGCTAAACAAGCTACCTTCAGAGATGCATATAGGTATGTCCTTTGCACTATCAATCAACATGTAATTATGAAGAAGAGAAAAAACCCAACATATATACATTATTTAACTGAGCACATATGAAAATTATAGAACAACACCAAAAATAAAACAAAAAAAAAACAGTAGAAAAGTCGGTTAGGGAGTAAGATAGCAGGGTCAAATTATGCTTTAGCAATGCTTAAAGATCTTCAAGTGTTTTTAATTTATTTATGTATTCTAGTGCTGAGTTCCAGGTTAACTCAAATTTCTCAGGAGCCCCTCTTAAATTGTATTTGATTTTTTCCAGACTAAGAAACATCATGAGGTCTTTAACCTTCCTCTAGTGTTAGGGTCGGCACCGACCTGTTTTTAGGTTTAGCATGCATAAAAGTACTACATAAATTTGTTTATTGCATCAAGACTTTTTGACTTTGTCAGGAACTTCTATTTAAACAAAATAAAATCCAAAAAAATAATTTTACTAAATTATAAAATGCTCTGGTGAAAATTGTGACCTTTGTGTTGTTAGGGTCAATTTCGACCCAGTTAAAATATAAGATTATAAAACAAAGTGCCAAAACTGAAATCATAAACACACAATCAGCCAACAGCCTACAGCCAGCTCTTCCTCCAACCACTTGAGCTTCAGTCAGGGGCTTTTCTCTTTGCCTGTTTGACAGAACAAACAAAGACAGACATGTCCAGGCATGTAAGGCCAATTGAGTTTAGAGTTGGTGACTTGCAGAGTACACATCTCCAATTTACAGCATGCAACAATGAGAAGAGGACTGAATGTAAGCCAAGCTCTGGATCATATCTTTGCTGATAATGAGGCAGAGGACACAGAGCAGTATAGCGATGGAGATGAGCAGGTCTCTGAGGAGGAAGATGATGTGGCGTTTCAACCGGAAGACACAGACACATCTGATCAGTCTGATGAGGAAGTCACCGGTGCTGAAGCTGCTCCTGCTGAAACATTCAGATCCAAAAGTGGCAACATCTGTTGGAGCTCAGTACCTCCTGACGTACATGGCAGGACAGCTGCTGCAAATGTCATCAAAATGACCCCTGGGCTCACAAGGTTTACTGTGACGAGAGTAAGTGACATCAAGTCATGTTTTGATCTGTTTATGCCATTGTCACTAAAAAAAGTCATAATTGCTATGACAAACCTTGAAGGAAAAAAAGTCCATGGCAACATGTGGAATGACATTGATGAGGAATGCCTGGATGCCTACATTGGTGTTCTTCTTGCTGGAGTGTACAGATCCAGCAATGAGGCCACTGATAGTCTCTGGGACGCATCGACAGGCAGGAATATTTTCCGGGCAACAATGTCACTTCAGACCTTTCGAATGATATCAAGAGTCCTCAGATTTGACAACAGAGACACCAGAGCAAAATCTGACAAGCTTGCTCCCATCAGGGATGTCTGGGAGAGATGGGTGCAACTCCTTCCACTGATGTTCAACCCAGGGCCAGAGGTGACAATAGATGAACATTTTCTCCCTTTCCATGGAAAATGCCTGTTCTGGCAATACATGCCCAGTAAGCCAGGCAAATATGGCATAAAAATCTGGGCATGCCTGGATGCCTACATTGGTGTTCTTCTCTTTGCTGAAGTGTACAGATCCAGCAATGAGGCCACTGATAGTCAACAGAAAAAAAAGACTTGTTTTTTGCCCTTTTCTTGAAGTAAATATATATATATGGGTCGAAATTGACCCGAAACACCATAGATGTTACTATAGTTGATAATATTAAAATTAAAATCTTTTTTTTTAACATTTAAGAGATGTGATCTAATACCCCTCAGTAATAGTCAGGTAACAGAACAACCTTTTATTTGTTTACATTATTCTCTTGAGGTTCATTTGACCACTTTTTTATATTGAAAACGAGGGGTATGCTGTTAAAAGAAAGGCCCAGGGGGCCACAACAAAAATATTAAAACCAATCTTTTCATGAATAAGGGAGCCTAACAAGGTAACCAAGAGGTAAGAAACAAATTGGATGATAAATAATTGTTTTTAGGGTATTTTATGGCTGATTTAAGACAAGGGTCAAAACCGACCCGTTAACATAAGAGATAGTAACAGAAAGCTAACACCAGAGGAAGGTTAAGCCATGCTGTAGGGGCAAGTGGTGATTTCCAGCCCAGTAATATTCTTCTCCTCGCAAGTAGGGATGTAAAAGCAATGACATTCTTTGCCCACTTTGTGAACTTCTCATGATTTGGTATTATCCCAAAGACACCAAGTTCTACACTTGGTAGCAATGTGAAATTGAGAAATTTGGACATATGATGGAAAATATTAGTCCAATAATCATGGAGACAAGGACAAGACCAAAACATGTGTGTCATGTTAGCTGGAGATAAATTGCATCTATTACATGTATCTTTGATACTGGGATATATCTTGGCTAGTTTAGAATTGGTGAAGTAAATGCGGTGAATCACTTTAAGTTATATTAAATTCAGCCTTGCGCAAGATGTGCTACCATTAACTTTAGTGAGTGCCTCCTTCCAATCATTGTCAGCTATAGGGCTACCCAACTCCTCCTCCCAATCCCTTCTTATCTCGTCAAGCCCATTTTCTGTGATTTGGGATATTGAACTATATATTTTTGAGATGAGGCCTTTTTGATGGCTTGAAATGTTAAAAATTAAGTCAGCTGCTGTATCAGATGGGGTGTTTGGAAAATCCAAATTATTCAGCTTAGCAAAGTTACAGACCTGGAAATAGCGAAAGAGATGTGATTGAGGAAGGTGAAACCTTTCGCAAAGTGTGGTAAAGCTATGAAAAGAATCGTCAGTGTAAAGGTTGGATTTCTCTCTTTTTTTCAATGTGAAATGAAGTGACTTCACCAAAAGGTGGATTTTTTTTTCTAAGCTTTGTTTTTAATAATCTTTACAAGGGGTGGCAATAATTGTGGTGGCTAATATATATATATATATATATATATATATATATATATATATATATATATATATACACACACACACACACAAAGGATAACACTTGCATTTCTTCAGAAATGTGCTTAAAGTTGGAATGCTTCCAGTTTCTCCCAGATGACCGTCCTTGTCCAAATATTAACTGTTTGTAACACTCCTCTCTTTTATAACTTACATATGTGCGATTTGAATATTGACAGACCTTCACTGGTTTTTGTATTCTTTATTACTCTAAAACTACTTATAAATTCTCTTTTGTTTTCCAAAATTGAGTCAAACCCAAACAATTACAATAAAGCTAACTGGTTTCGTATGTAACACATAAGAGAGGCTCTTGTTTGTTTTGATTTTTTTTTTTTTTACCTTCAAGTTTTAATCAGAAAATGTGTTACAATACAAAGAAACTGCTTGCTTGATTTTCCATTACACTCAGCTCACCTGACAGTACATCTGCCTTAGACAGCAAACTGTATTTATTTTGGATTAAGTTGTTTGAATAGGGGTAAATGAAATGCCTGGCGTCACTGTTGGTGGGGTAGATCAGATACATCACACAATAATCCCTTCTATATTGTGCCTTTATACATGTGTCACCAAGTTTTAGTGTGTCCGTGACCAGACAGTTGTACAGGTGTGGTGGCAAGCAGTGAGCAGACAGACAAAGTTTAAGTTTCAATGATTTATCATTATTTAAAGTTAACAATAGATGCACCTGTAATTCAAAAAACGTTAAAATAACGATCCATCAAAGAAATCCTTTAAAACTCAGTCCATGCAATAACAAAGATCAACGCGATCCTGTTAGGGTTTTGCTGGGATTCGAACCTGGTTCGTTGGTGTGATAATCCAGCAAACCCCCACTAGGCCACCAGGGGGATGACTCAAATGCAGAGGCGTGAGGCGGAAGTAGAAAAGAATCAAAAGGTTTATTTAAACTATATACACTATATACAGGGCAAAACAAAAGACAAAAAAAAAACAAAGAGTATAATCCAAAAGAAAAGCAAAGTGCAAAAATTCAAAAGCTAAGAAGATCAAAAAACACAGTACAAAGGAAACTGGAGATAAACATAACAGCACAAAAACTCCGTGACAAGAGGACTGAACTCAGGGGTATAAATAGACAAACTAATTAAGGACACAGGTGAAGATAATTAGGCAATTAACACAAACACAAGACACAGGAACAGTGGCGGCCTCTAGAGGCCAAAATAAACACGACATGAAAAGGAAATAACAGCGGCCTCTAGAGGCCAAAACAGTCCTAGTCCTAACAGGACCCCCCCCTCTAGGAGCGTCTCCTGACGTTCCCAGGACGATCCGGATGGGCCGAATGGAAGTCCCGACATAGTTCTTTATCAAGGACATCCCGAGCAGGAACCCAGCAGCGCTCCTCAGGACCATAGCCCTCCCAGTCCACCAGATATTGCAACCCGCCGCGGACCCGGCGGGAGTCAAGCAGGCGATTCACAGTGAACACAGTCTGCCCCTGGAAGATGCGGGGGGGTGGGGGGTTCCTAGGGGCAGGGGCATACGTAGACGTCAGTACGGGCCGTAACAGGGAAACATGGAAAGTGGGGTTGATCCTCAGAGTCCGGGGCAACTGGAGCCGGTAGGAGACAGGGTTCACCCTGCGCACCACCTTGAAGGGGCCAATGTAGCGAGGAGCAAGCTTGCGGTTCTCCACCCGCAGTGGAAGGTCCTTAGTGGACAGCCAAACACGCTGCCCAGGGCGGAAAGCGTGTGCAGGTCTTCTATGGCGGTTGGCCTGAGTCTGGTTGGTTCTGGAGGTCTGTATGAGGGTCTTCCTGACCTTGCTCCAGGTCTTGCGACACCGTCTCACATATTGGTTGACCGAGGGCACCCCCGCGTCCTCCTCCTGGTCCGGGAACAGAGGTGGCTGGAACCCGAATTGGCACTGGAATGGCGACAGCTTGGTGGCCGATGACTGCAGGGTGTTGTGGGCGTACTCCGCCCATGGCAGCCAGGTGCTCCACGATGTCGGGTTATCCATAGCCAGGCCTCGCAGGGTGGTTTCCAGGTCCTGGTTGAGCCTCTCCGTCTGACCATTGGACTGTGGGTGAAACCCAGAGGAGAGGCTGGCAGTGGCTCCGATGACCTTGCAGAACCCGTGCCACACTCGGGAGGAGAACTGGGGCCCTCGGTCTGAGACGATGTCCTGTGGAAGACCAAAGACTCGGAAGACATGATTAAACAAAAGTTTCGCAGTTTCAAGAGCAGAGGGGAGTTTGCACAGTGGTATGAAGCGGCAGGCCTTGGAGAATCTGTCAACTAAGACCAAAATGACCGTGTTACCTTGTGACTCAGGGAGACCCGTGATAAAGTCGACTGCCACGTGGGACCAGGGACGCCGGGGAATGGTCAGAGGATGCAGGAGACCCTGGGGACGCTGTCGTGGGTTCTTGGTTCTGGTGCAAACCTCACAGGACAGGACAAATGACCTTACTTCCTTCTCCATGTTAGGCCACCAGAAGCGTCTTTTCAGGAAGTCCAGGGTCCTCCGAGCTCCCGGGTGGGCGGTGAGAGGGGAAGAGTGACCCCACTGGAGAACCTTGGCCCGGGCTTGATGTGGGACGTACAAGAGGCCTGGTGGCCCCGTCCCAGGACCGGGGTCCTGGCGTTGGGCTCGTCGGACAGCCTCCTCAATACCCCAGCGGACAGGGGCCACAATCCGGGACACAGGGATAATAGGCCCGACTTCATTCTCCCTGTTAGTGGCAGAGAACAGTCTGGACAGTGCGTCAGGTTTGGTGTTCTTGGAGCCGGGGCGGTATGAGAGGGTGAAGTCAAACCGACTGAAAAACAGGGCCCACCTAGCCTGTCGAGGGTTCAGTCTCTTGGCTTGCTGGAGGTACTCCAGGTTCTTGTGGTCAGTCCAAACCAGGAATGGATGTTGTGCTCCCTCCAGCCAGTGCCTCCACTCCTCAAGGGCCAGTTTGACCGCTAGCAGTTCTCGATCCCCCACATCGTACCGGGACTCAGCAGGACTCAGGCGGTGGGAGAAGTAAGCGCAGGGGTGCAGCTTTCCTTCCGAACGTTGAGAGAGCACCGCGCCGACACCACTGTCCGAGGCGTCCACCTCCACGATGAATGGTTGGGAGGTGTCCGGGAGAACCAGAATGGGTGCCGTGCAGAAGCGGTCCTTGAGGTCTTTGAATGCCTTTTCTGCCTGAGGAGACCAGCCATAAGATCCACCTGTCCCTTTGGTGAGGTCTGACATGGGTGCTGCCACAGAACTGAAGTTCCTGATGAACTTGCGGTAGAAGTTAGCGAATCCTAAGAACCGCTGAACCTCCTTAACGGACTTGGGAGTAGGCCAATCCCGGACGGCCAGGGTCTTGGCAGGGTCCATTTGGAGTTGGCCTGTCCGTACAATAAATCCCAGAAAGGAGACCTCGGGAACATGAAATTCGCATTTCTGGGCCTTGGCGAACAGATTGTTCTGTAGCAGCCTCTGGAGAACCTGGCGGACATGGTGGCGGTGCTCCTGCACGGTCTTGGAAAAGATAAGGATGTCGTCGAGGTAGACAAAAACGTATAGGTTAATCATGTCCCTTAAGACGTCGTTGATTAGGGCCTGAAAAACAGCTGGTGCGTTGGTGAGTCCGAAGGGCATCACCTGGTATTCGTAGTGCCCAGACGGGGTGTTAAAGGCAGTCTTCCACTCGTCTCCCTGTCGGATACGGATGAGGTGGTATGCGTTCCGTAGGTCCAACTTGGTGAAGACGGTGGCGCCTTGGAGCAGGTCGAAAGCTGTGGACATCAGCGGAAGGGGATATCGGTTGCGCACAGTGATCTTATTCAGGCCCCTGTAATCAATACATGGTCGGAGCCCCCCATCCTTCTTGCCGACAAAGAAGAAGCCGGCTCCAGCAGGTGAAGTGGAGGGTCGAATAAACCCAGAGACCAGGGCATCTTTGAGGTATTCCTCCATGGCCTTGCGTTCTGGCTGAGAGAGTGAAAACAGTCTGCCACGAGGAGGGGTAGTCCCAGGGAGCAAGTCGATGGCACAGTCGTAGGCCCGGTGCGGAGGAAGAACGGCGGCCCTGCTCTTGCTGAATACCTCCTTGAGATCCCAGTACTCTGTGGGAACTTGAGATAACTCGGTGAGATCAGGGGGCTCGGCAGGAGACACAGGAGAGCTAGAGAGCAGACAAGAGGCATGGCATGCAGGGCCCCATTCCACAACCTGGCTTGTTACCCAGTCTATGCGAGGGTTGTGGCGAGTAAGCCAAGGAAGGCCTAGAATAACTGGGAACTCAGGTGAAGGAATCAGGTGCAGGGATATTTCTTCCTTGTGACCTTGAGACTGGAGGAAAACTGGAGAAGTAACTTGGGTGACTCTTCCATCACCTAACGCTTGGCCATCGAGGGCAGACACAGACAGTGGGACTTCAAGAGGTGCAGTCGGAATATTGATGCTTTGGGCGAAGTGAATATCCATAAAGTTCCCAGCCGCCCCTGAGTCTATCAAGGCTTGACAAGAGTGGACAGACTCACCCCAGGAGATGGAGACCGGGATGTAGATTCCTTGACCAGGGAGTCCGGGAGAGAGGGTAGGCCCCGTCACAACCCTCCCTCGGCTGGACGGGGCGGTCCTTTTCCCAAGAGTTCGGGACATGATGCTCGGAAGTGACCAGGCTTGCCACAGTAGATGCAGCACTTGTCCCTCCTTCTGCGCTCCCTCTCAGATGCGGAGAGGCGAGTACGACCCACTTGCATGGGTTCTGGACAGTCACTGAAGGAGGTAGATGGTCTCCAGGTAGAGGTAGGGAGGCTGGGGGGGCTCAAGGCTTGGTGGCGTTCTCTCATCCTGTTGTCCAGACGAATAGCATGTGAGATGAGGGTTTCGAGGTCACTTGGGCATCCAATAGAGGCCAGACCGTCCTTGATGGGGTCAGACAGACCATGGTGGAAGGCTGACACCAGGGCAGTCTCGTTCCATCCACTTACTGCTGCGAGTGTTCGGAACGAGATGGCGTAATCTGCGACGCTTCCTCCTTGCCGGATGGACATGAGCTTTCGGGCTGCGTCGGTACTGATGTCTGCCTGATCGAAGACCCGAAGCATCTCTTCAGAAAACAGCTGGAAATCAAAGCACTCAGGTCCCTGTCTTTGCCAGATAGCAGTAGCCCAGGCTCGCGCCTTACCAGCTAATAAGGTGATCACAAAGGCAATCTTGCGGCGATCCGTAGTGTAGGTGGTAGGCTGAAGCTCAAAGGTGAGTTGACACTGGGTAAGGAACTCTCGGCACTCACTGTGCTTGCCGTCATACCTCTGTGGTGCAGGAAGGCTGGGTTCGCGAGGTGAAGAAGGCAGCATTGCAGGAGGCACTGGAGCAGGAGTGGGAGCTGGATCAGGAGCAGGAACTGGATCAGGAGATGCAGGCAGAGATGTCAGCTGTGCCAGGGTTTTCCCAATTTGCTGAAGCAGTTCCTCGTGGCGAGCGAGGGCCTCACGTTGGCTGGTGAGCGTACGTCCATGAGCGTCCATGGTCGCTCCGAAGCGTGTCAAAGCTGCCATAATTCCCTGAAGGTTGGCCGGGTAGACAGTTGAAGCAGCCTCTGCTGAGTCGGTCATGACGGAGTTTTTCTGTTAGGGTTTTGCTGGGATTCGAACCTGGTTCGTTGGTGTGATAATCCAGCAAACCCCCACTAGGCCACCAGGGGGATGACTCAAATGCAGAGGCGTGAGGCGGAAGTAGAAAAGAATCAAAAGGTTTATTTAAACTATATACACTATATACAGGGCAAAACAAAAGACAAAAAAAAACAAAGAGTATAATCCAAAAGAAAAGCAAAGTGCAAAAATTCAAAAGCTAAGAAGATCAAAAAACACAGTACAAAGGAAACTGGAGATAAACATAACAGCACAAAAACTCCGTGACAAGAGGACTGAACTCAGGGGTATAAATAGACAAACTAATTAAGGACACAGGTGAAGATAATTAGGCAATTAACACAAACACAAGACACAGGAACAGTGGCGGCCTCTAGAGGCCAAAATAAACACGACATGAAAAGGAAATAACAGCGGCCTCTAGAGGCCAAAACAGTCCTAGTCCTAACAGATCCACCACCAGAACACAGCAGAAGCAGCAAGCCAACAAGCAAGCAACACGCGGCCAACAGCAATCCCAGCGACCCAGCAAGCAAGGCAATTAAGCAATAGCAAGCAATCCCACAGTCAGCAGCAGTTAGCTTAGCATAACATGCTCGGTACCGTCCCTTCCAGTCAGCTCCTCCTCCCTACGTCAAGTTGACACTGGACGATGCCTCCGAGGGAGAGAAAGAGGGTCTCAGCAGTGGAGAGTGCCGTCACAGCCAACAGAATATCTGGTAGGCAATGTAGCTCAAAAGTGTACTTACTTTGCCTGGGTGTGGCTTAACCATGACCCAGATGAAGTATCAAACGCATTGTGCACCAGGCCCGGCGCCAGGAACAGTTTACTAAGGGGGCAATTAGAAATCGCAAGGGGGCAAATATTTTTTCATATAGTGTGTAGTAGTGATGGCGGTCTGACAACGTGTTTCAAACAATTAACTGCGCCAACCACAAAACCACGGCCCCGAAGGTTGCTTTAGTCCGGGAAAATCATGTGACATATTACCAGGGCAGTTGCGCTTTATCAACCCCCGTGCCCACCTGTTAACCCTCCCCTCCAATTTTCTCACAGACACGCGGTACAACCGGAAAGATGCCAAACATAAAACAACACACACAAACCTACAGGCAAGTCCTTTACATTTAAAATACATACAAATAGCTCCGCGGCATGAAAACAAAACGTCAATGAAGGTACTTGGCTCGGCGGCCAAAATCATAATTTAAAAAAATCAACAGACCCCGCGGCTGCACCAGTAATAGCCTTCCTGACTCGCACCGAGTCAACGCTAACCACTTAATCCGCGATCCCAGTTTAGGCGTGTAGGGGACAAAACACTCTGAAGTGATGAATTTTCACCCCCGCTACATGGGAGGTGACGTCAACGACACATATTATTACGCTATTTGCGCACAAAGCAGACCATATATATGAACACATACACCAACATAAACGGAGATAAACTTAGCCTACAAAGAAAGAAAATGGATTCACAATATTGTGATTGAATTCGTTTAATTCGGAAGGGGAAAGACTACTCCCGTAAACTGACTGCATATTGCAGGATATTGCAGAGACAGTGCACTTGTAAGTGTACATGTAAAACCCCCGCCCGCACGACCCCGCCCCTTGTCCTTATCACAGGTCTGTGTGTGCGCGGCTGTGTCAGCATTTCACACATACACCCACAATAACTAGTAGTCCCCAGTAGTTAGGATTGATACATATGTCTAAAACAGGGTTAATATTAAATTCAGGCTTTTTGAAATAATCCTACCTTAATACAGTTGAATTCTACGATTGCAACGTAAGAATCATAACAACCAATCAGATTTGTTCTACCGTGCCAGTTTTAGTAGTGATTTATGTGAAATGTATTTTTGTGCAATGCGCAACCACTTAATATTTCGTATTTGAAAATGCAAATTATTAATACGTCTATAATACATTATATTTTCATAAGAAAACAATTAAGTGATCTGAGTCTCCGTTGAGGGGGCGGGGCTGTAGCCACGAGGGGGCGACGCCCCCTTTCGCCCCCCCATGGCGCCGGGCCTGTTGTGCACACACAATGTGGAAACCACAGTTGAATGCCGGCGCCCTCCGTTGCACTCCGCTTGCTCTCCTGTGCTCTTTTTCCTGGTCGGTTCACACAGCAAACATATCAGAAAAAAACAAACATATAATCGAGCACTGCACACTACAGTGAAAACACCACTACAAAAAAACACTGACACCTGTGTAAACATAATAATGCTATGATGGGAAAACACACCCTTTTTACAAAACTCACGTAAACTTCTCACATCAATTTTACACGTGTGTACGGTGTAGATTTTCCCCACATGTCTATCTGTAGCTTTTAAAGCTTTGTATGTATGTATGTATGTATGTATGTATGTATGTATGTGTATCACGTTCAAATTTTAAATAAACGCCAATGAAAATTTCATTTTCTGCAGGGACCCTGATCAGGCTAGAGCAGTTACTCTTGATTTACAGGAAAGAGAAAGTTAAGTCCCCCTCACATTTCATGAAATGAAACTCAGGACTGTACAATAAGCCCCTCCCTTCAAATCCACACATCATCATACTCTACACCAGAATCAAACCAGCCTTACTCACATTTTCACCCCATTTGCTTCATCTTCACACCTCAACTTCTACAAAAGCCTCAATAATGAAGTCTCAAGTCACACTGCTGCTCATCTGCATGCTTTTCTCCAAAGGTAATGAATCTCTGCATTTTGAATAGAGGAAATAAATAGAATTAATTTCACTAAATCAGTTGGTCAAAAGATCCTTGGGGTGTAAAATTTAATAATTGTGCAAGAGGTGTTTTTTATTTTATTTTATATCAGTAGCTTTCTTTATTCAACCATTTTATTTTCATTCTCCTTTAATTTATTCTTTTTCAGCACTGTCACTGACTTGTCATCAGTGTTTGCCATCAGCATCTGGAAAATGCACCGAGGAACAGACAACCTGCTCTGATCAGTGTCTCACTTCAACCACTGCTGTTTACATGAGTAAGTGTTTGTGTGGGTGTCTTCCTGGATTTTGCCATAATAAGTAATTTATGTATAGTGTGCTATGTATTTTATTCATCTTGTAACACATCTCAAATTCCTATTATTTGCCAAGATTGTCTAATCACACTGTTATGTGGAATGTTATGTAGGTGGTACAAAGCTTACAGATGTAAATGTTAAGACTTGTGGAATGCCAGAATTGTGTGCAACTGGGAGCATGAACATAGGAACAGTAAAAGTGACCAGCAATACCAAATGCTGTAGCACTAATCTCTGCAACAGTGAAACACTACCAGGTAAAACAAAATGCTTGTAAAAGTTGCCCAGTGTCTGTTTTCAGTGTTCACCCATTTTCATTTAAACCCAAGATGGATTTGGTCATTTTTTATTTTTATTTCACATAAACTGTGATTTAATCTTTGGCAGTTTATCGGTGTATTGTATGCATGATAGGACATAAGGCCTCTATCTGCTAATAGTAGCTTACGCTAAATTATAGTTTACATATAGTCTCCAAATTATCAGATTACATATTGAAATACAGTAGTTCCTGGTGACATATGAAACACAATGAGCTGTTTGATTTTATTTTTCTGTTAAGCTCTTCCAAAGCAGGCTCCCAATGGGAGAATGTGTTACACTTGTGATGCAAATGATTGTTCTGGAACAGTGAACTGTGAAGGAAATGAAGATCGCTGTATCAGTGCATCAGGTAAACTATATTTAACAAGCACAGTCACTTGTTTCAGAGCTAAGATCATTTACAATTTTCTCCATTTGATGTGAAGAAAAAATGTAAAAGTAAATTGTATATCTTTCTTTGTTGATTTGTTATTGTTTTTAAATCAAATCTGCAGGAATTTTAATAATGAAAAGCATTATTTTGTTTAATTGTATATGGATGATATTTTAAGTGGACCCTTATAGATTTTTATTAATATAAATTTATATTCATATATTTTCTGACATTAGAAAGTCTATGAAAATTCAAATAGATAATGTACCAAACCCTATAAGCACCAGTGATGCTTCATTTGCACATGGAAAACCAAACATGCCACACCCACACATGCCTACTGGCCCGAAGATGAATTCCAACAAGTTGATACTTAACAATTCAATTGTTTTTACCACAGTCGTGAAATCACTCACACACACACACACACACACACACACAGAGAGTATGTATATAGTAAAGACACACAGTAAATTGGTTATTTCAAGGTTACCACTTTGAAGTTGACTTACATAAGTGAAAATATATGAAATATGGGCATTTATAAATTTAATCCTTTCTTTTCTCTCTCTCTCTCTCTCTCTCTCTCAGTTCAACAAGGTAGCAATACCCTATCTATGAAAGGATGTGTGTCCAAGAGCTTCTGTGTTGGAAGTGGATCATCAGGCATTCCAGGAATTGGCATATCACGTGTGCAGTGTTGTGAGGGAAATCTTTGTAACAGTGCTAAGAGCGTCACACTGAGTTTTCTCCTCATGATCGTCCCTCTGCTCTCCTCCATCCTCTTCTACTGAACTCAGAGCTGATGTAGTTCTTTTAAAACTTTATGAACATGAATTGCAAATGCATTTGTGAAAACTAGAAATAGAAGTAGAAATATATGTTTATTTTTGGTTGTTAAGATTTATTTTGGTTTCTCTTAGCACAGAGTTATAAAATACACTTTTGTTTGAAAATCAATTGTGAAATTAACACAAAAAATACATTAAGCTTTAAGCAGCAAAACCCATATAAATTGAATGAGAATTGAATGAAATATTTCTAACTCAGGTCTCTTTTTTATTTTTATTTTTTGTCAAAACATCAAGCTGCCAAACAAATGCTTTCATTTTTATTATTTGTATCTATGGCTATTGCTGAATGTTTTTTTGTGAAATAACCAAATGGCCTCCTGCATGTTCATTAAATGTGCGGAATAAAGGAATATAAAGCCTTGTATGTACGTGTGTGTGTGTGTGTGTGTGTATATATGTTATATCTGACTTCTGGGCCCTGTACTACGAACGGAGGTTAACCTACCCAGAAGTAACCCAGGGTTCCCCCGCTAAACCGGGGTTGACAAAACCTGGTTATCTTGTTTGGGGTTAAACGGTACTACGACGCCAGTTATGAAGTTGATTTGTTGAACCTGGTTTAACCTAATCAGGGTTAATGCGCGTTCACGTGAAAGGGGAGGTTATCAGCGCAAATCACCACTGTTCACAATGGCACGGCCGCCGTGCTTCACGGAGGAAGAATGCGCTGTCATAATGCAAAGCTACGAGGAGTTCAAAACAACATTAAGAGCAAAATCTAACACAGCAGCTGCCAATAAGGAGCGGCAAGCATGTTGGCAACGAATTGCCGATCGGGTAAATGCATAAGTACATTCTCCCTTCTACATGTTCCAGAACAGAAGTATAGGATGAGAGAAAGCTTCATGATCAATCACAAGTCACAGAAAATGGTCCTTCGACGTGGCCCCAGTCATATATAGCTTGTTTAATGTCCGAAAAATCCTGAATAAAATTTGGTATGGTAAATTCATGGAGTAGCCTACTTAAGCTGATATGTGCACAGAGTCACATGAATTAGGATGACTGACTGTTCAGTCCCTTTGACTAAGTTGGTGTATGTCCTGTGAACATTTCAGAGGCAACAGCAGTGCCAAACGCACCTGGCAACAGGTGAAAATGAAATATAAAAACATCATTCATAATGGGGTGTGTGCGCGTGCAAACAAGCGTTCATTTGCCTTTTATTTATTCAAGTTTTATCTGTTTGCCTAATAGTTCAAATTGTTTTGTATATAGTTTATAATGTTGTGTGATATTAATGATAATATTGTGGGAAAACTACTTTGCACGGACGTTCATTTAATTTATTCTATCATTTTGTTTGTTCTATTTTTGTGTATTTTATTTATTTGTTTGTCTAGTTGTATCTTTTTCTAATAATAATATATTTTTTGCATTAATAGTTTGTTTTTTTCCTATTAAAATAATCTTGTGTTCTTGTTATAACTTTATTTATCTGACTGTTTAGTTTTATCTATTTTTGTTACAATTTCAATATTTTTAATATAGAAAGTTTGTTTTTTTCTATTAAAATGTTCTTGTGTGATAACTAGTTCTTGTGTTATATTTATTGTAGTTGTATCTATTTTGTATCTCAGACTTAAATATTTTTGTAAAACAAGTGTTTTTCTATAAAATATTCTTGCGTTCTTGATTAACTATGTTCTTGAGTGGGTTCTCTTTTTTTTTTTTTTACAGAAAAGCCGTTCTGCATGGACATTCATTGAAGCCCTCATTGTTTTTTTAATGGTTATTTATGAGCGTTTAGGGGTTACAATAATGTAAGTCTAGGTTGCTTTATATAAAAGGTATGTCCAGAAATATTGATGTCACTGTCTAAGCAGAGGAATGTGGCTTCTTTAGACGCTGTCTTCTTAAAACTGAATAAATATTTAAAAAGAGCCAAATGAGCCAGTCTTTTGAACGGCTCTTTTCAAAGAACGGATCACAAAGATGCGGATCCCATCAAAGAGCCATAAATCCCATCTCTAATCTGCGCTCCGATATCGCACGTGTTGCACACTTGAATGAAAAATGTCCTCAACAGTGTGCTGAGTTTCAAGGGTTCTGTTTTATTCAATTTCTGCAGTAACATTACAGCTCCAGCAACATGAAACTTCCGCCTCCATTTTTCTATCCACTCTCTCTGATAAGTTTCGTTTCTCACCCTTCCTGTTAAAACTACCACAGATTCATATCTGGTCTTCGACTGCCATCTACTGGTCACAAAGTGAAACAGCACTATGAGCCAAACTAAATCACATTCTCATAACAGGGCAACAAAAAGACAGAAGATGAGAATAAGGGAACAACTAAAAAGACAAAAAAATGGGGGGTACACTACACTCTCCCCTGCTAAATTAAATGGCGTCCCGACATTGCCCACTTCAGTTCATACTGTTTCCAACAGCTAGATCGCTTACAGGTTAGAGTCCCATAACTAAGACACATATAACAGACATCACATAACATTTATCCCAAATTCAATATTATGTGTTAAATAGAGGAGGTCATTGTGCACTACGACCACCATCCATTTCTCCGCAATGTCCACGGGTAGTCTGTCTCAGCTGGGAAAAGCATGACCTTTGACCTGCAGCATATCAGATCATAGAATCTCACACTTCACACATGCAAAATACTCAAAATATCATCACTACTACTTTCTTATACAAGAGTCTTTTCACAGTGTCAGTATTTATACTTATTTGTTACTTTCCTCTTACCAGGACTAATTCTTCTTTAATAAAGCCACGGTGCGATTCTAAGTGAACTGTGTAATCTCTTCTTTAACCCTCCTTTATACGTTAAACTTTCACCTTATATCTTTGCATAAACCTAAACGAACAAATAACTACACTCATCTGAGAACTTAAGTGCATGAACATAACTTAAATGCATATCATTCTAAGCGTTTCACACTGACTTAACTAAATGTAGGCTGTCCTAGAGTGTCGTATGTAAGTGTTCTAGGTGCATGTCTAATTCTGGAAGGATACTGTCTTGCAGGTGGGGAAGATGGTGGCGACACCACTGCCTCTTCCTCGGGATCGGCCATCACAGTCTCTACTTCCTCTGGCTCAGCCACTTCTTGTTCTTCATCACCACCCGATGGCTCTGCCATACCATCTTCTTCCACAGGTGCTGGTTCTTCTGTTGGCTGATGCGGGTGGAACTCCATAGCCTCTGCTCTCAAGCTGCTCTGTCGTTCTGCGGGCTCCTCTTGGGGCCAGCCAGTGATGCCTCTCCAGTCATTCTCTTCATAGTCAGATGAAGACTCTGGTTCTGCATAGTGTGTGGTCTTTGTTCTTTTCTTATCTTTGTGTCCTTTCTCCACTCTTTTCTTTTCAGATTTCTGTGTCTCGACCGGCAAGAAGTCACAGGGAAGCAGCAGGTTCCGATGAAGCACTCGAGTGCGACCCTGGCCATCTTCGGGTTTCACTTCATAAACTGGACTTTCTGGATGTTTTCTCTTTACAACTACATGAACGTCCTCTTCCCAGAACGATCTCAATTTTCCAGGCCCACCTCTTTCCGTGAGATTTCGGATCAGGACTCTGTTGCCAGGATAAAGCTCTGCTCCCTGAATCTTTCTGTCATAGAGTTCTTTTCCTCTTTTCCCACTAGCCTGGGCTGCCTTGTTGGCCAATTGGTATGCCTCTTCCATTCTGAGTTGCCACTTCCTTGCATACTCTTCATGAGACACGCTACCGTCACTGTGTGGGATGCCGAACATGCTGTCAATGGGCAATCTCGGGTTGCGGCCAAAGAGCAGGAAATGTGGGGCATATCCAGTGGACTCATTTCGGGTAACATTGTATGCATGAACTACTTTGTCAAGGGAACTTTTCCAATCTGCTTTGGCTTCATCATCCAGGTTACGCAGCATGGCCAGTAGAGTGCGATTGAAGCGTTCCACCTGACCGTTCCCCTGGGGGTGGTAGGGGGTTGTGCGGGAGCCTTGGATTCCACAGTACTTTTGGAGTTCAGCAAACAGTTTGTTTTCAAATTCCCGACCCTGATCATGATGCAATTTAGTGGGGAAGCTGAATTTGAGGACAAAGTCTCCAAAGATGTTCTCAGCAGCTGTTCGAGCACTGTTGTTTCTGCAAGCGTACGCCTGTGCAAAGCGTGTAAAATGGTCCATGACCACTAGAATGTAATCGTATCCTCCTTTGCACTTCTCTAGATGGAGAAAGTCAATTGAGACCAGCTCAAAGGGGTATGTTGTCACAATACTAGTGAGTGGTGCTCTTACTGCTTTTTGGGGTCTCTTTCTTTTCACACAACTGCACACGTTGTTAATGTGGTGTTCTATGTCTCTTTGCATGTGAGGCCAAAAAAAACGCTCGCGGACTAGATGGAGTGTCCGTTCAACACCTAAGTGTCCCATCTCTTCATGCAACTGGTTCAGTATCAGTGGGCGAAACTTTGGTGGCATCACTAGTTGTGTTCGTGTAGATGTTTGGCGCTGGAGAACACCATCAGCATCACACAACAATTTAGCTTTCTCTCTAGCAAACACAGACAACTCACTGTGTGCGTCTCTGATCCATGGCCACTGCTGGTGGATGACACACTGCTTCACCTGCTGCAACAGGGGATCCTCCTCTTGTGCAGCCCTCAGGTCGTCGGGGGAGATCTGCCTGATTGTGTCATTCTGCGATTCCCGGCTGACCTCTGCGATTGCTGTTGTGATGGCCAGTGGACACAGGAGCGGCTCTCTCTCCTCCTGCTGGACGGACAGACCTTTGGAGAGACTGGATAAGAGTTCAGGCTGGATCTGCTGGGAACAGGTAAGCATGTACTTCTCTATGTCAAGGGGCATTCTGGATAGTCCATCTGCATCAGAGTTAGACTTCCCTGGCCTGTACTTAATGGTAAATCTGAAGTCTGCTAGTTCAGCCACCCATCTCAGCAATGTTGCATTCAGTTTAGCAGTGGTAAGCACATACGTTAGAGGATTATTATCTGTATATACTATGAAAGATGGAGCATAATACAAATAGTCTCTAAATCGCTCACAGATGGCCCATTTCATTGCTAAATACTCTAGCTTACCAGAGTGTAGATGGTAATTCTTCTCTGGGGCAGAGAGAGTGCGGGAGCCATAAGCAATGACCCTCAGCTTCCCGTCCTGTCTTTGATAGAGCACTGCCTCGAGTCCTTCTTGTGAGGCGTCACAATGTAGGACAAACGGCTCTTCAAAGTTGGGGTAGCCCAGTACAGGGGGGCTAGACAGGTGATCGATCAGCTAACGAAGTACTGCACTATGCTCATCTGTCCATTTGATACGCTGATGTGAGGGCACCTGGCTTCGCTTTTTCTTTCTTACTACTGCTTTTTGCTTCTTGTGTTCTGCCATGGCATCCTGGCTTGACACGTCGGAGCACAGCAGGGCATAAAGTGGCTTGGCAATATGAGAGAAATTTGGGATATATGCTCTGTAGTATGAGATAAAGCCAAGTAATTTCCTCAACTCACCCACGGTGGCTGGTTTTCTTTTTTTCATATCTTGGACTGGGGCTACCTCTGCCGGATCCATGGTGTAGCCTTCTTTTGTCACGATCTTTCCCAGGAATCTGACCTTGTTCTTGAAGAGCTCACACTTCTTGGCAGTCAGCTTCACCCCATGTTGCTGGTAGCGCTGAAGCACTTTCCGCACATCATTCAGGTGGTTTTCAAAGGTTTGACTATGTACAAGAGTGACATCTAAATAGGGCTCACATATTTCATCTCGAAGGCCGACCAGGCACTCCTCCATGCTGCGTTGGAATTCAGAGGGGGAATAAAAACTTGCGAAAAATGAACTAATTAAAAAGCAGCTATCTGGAGAATTAAAATTACAAATTAAATGTTTAAATTAAAAAAAAGTTTAATATAAACAAATAATGAACAGGCTGATAAATCTTTCTAACAGGAGTATAAATGGATTTAAAAAGAGTAAAAAGAAAGGAAACTAAAGAAGAGGAGAACGGCAGAGGGACTCTGGTGTGAGAAAGAAAAGGAATAAAATTAATGTTTAAAGAGGATGAATAAGCAGCGTACAGCAGTGACGTGGGGGCGGGGTTCAGTCGTCATGTCAGTGATGTCACCTGTTTAGTGCGTTGTTCCTTCCTCCATCGTGTTTATTATTTTTTCCTCTACATGTTTCTCGAGTCCTCTACAGTACGCTGTGTGCAAACGGCATGCCAGTCTCATCTGTTTAACATCTACAATTTCCTGTTTTTAAATTTCAAAAAAAAAAAACATGAACACTGAAGCTCTTTAGTGAATCAGGAATTTTTTTTTTAAGTTACATGTTGAAATTATTCACACAAACAAAAAACAAAACTAAAATTAAAAAGTAGCCGTGTGCGTGTGTGTTTTTGAAATGCTTCAAATAAAATAACACACTAAACACAAAAGATACTGGACTTGCCCCAGCACTGTGCGCGGGCTCAGTATGATGTCATGGCATGTGTCATTGGCAACAGGCAGGGCTAGGCGAGAGTATGTCCCTTTACTCAGTGTTATCATGTTCTCGGTCATACTAAGACCATCGGGCCAGGGGGCATGTTCGTCAGGCATAAAAAGTGCTTCTTGTCTGGCTATCAGAGGCCCCGTCCTCACCGAGCACTTCACACTTTTCACTTGGCCAGCGGGTATCACCTCCTTCTGCCTTCCCATTCTCACCACACCATCGCTGCACTCAGGGTCACTGGCTTTTATCATTTTCACAAACATTTCAGTCTTTTTATAGTCAAAAGAGAAAGCTGTGCTAACAGCCTGTGTTATTACCTCCTGTGGGTGGCCCACCCCACTCTTCAACAGCTGCTCGATAACGTTGCAGCCAATGATCGGCTCCTCTGCTGCACACTTCTCACTGGTCACCAGCATCGGCACCTGAAGCATGAACTGCGGGGCTTGGGCTGGCTCCAGCTGGAACTTCACTTCTACCCACCCCTGGAACGGGATGTCTGTCTGGTTGACCGCTTTTCCCACCAGAGCGCCAGGGCCAAGCAGCTCTTCAGTGTCACGGACTCTGGCCGTTGGGATGTACTTCTTCTTCCAAGCTTCACTGATGAGGCAGACTTGCGATCCTGTGTCCCATAAAGCTCGAGTCTTAACGCCATTGAGGTAGCAGTTCACCATGCACTTCTTCCCAATGAGACGTAGTAGCTGAGATTGATGTCGGGGGGAGATGTGGCTGACATACACAGACCCCGCAAGCTGCTCACCTGGCCCTTCTGCTGCCAGCAGTCTCTCTTCTAACTGGGGAATGCTGTCCCTCAGGATAGCCTGCGTGTCACGTGACTCATTCAGTTGTTCCTGAATAGCAGGGGATACACCTCTGATGCTTTGGCCAGAAATGTTCACAGTATCACCGTTACCCTTGCGGCTCCACTGACCCCTACAGCCTCGAGAGAGATGTCCAGTCAGGCCGCATTTGAAGCAGTGGTCACATTGCTCCTCATTGCCTCTCTCCTGACATCCTCTGCATGCCCGTCTGGTTCTGGGCTGGAACTGATTAGGCGGCCGTGGTGACTGGTGAACATTCCTCCTCAGCTCTGCTACCTCCTCTCTCAATTGCTTGACAGCATCCATCAGTTCAATTTCTATTTTACTTTTTGCAGCTGTTGCTTTCTGACTTTTGACATTGGCCTTGGCTGAGGCACTCTGTCCAGGTAGCTCAATTGTGTCTGCTTGCAACTGATAAAGCGATGTCTCTGTTTGTAGCTCGTAGGGCTGCTCGATATTGGAAAAAATCAATATCACGATTTTTTCAGTAAATATCGATATCGCGATTTTTAAAACGATATTTATACACCTTTTTTTTAAAGCCCTGATCATCAACACCTGAGGCACCGGGCCACATTTTTATAGTACAGGCCTCATAGGCTACCTGTCAACCCTTCCCGTTGTACCCTGAAACGCCTTTTACTTAAACTATTTACTGTGCAAGCGCGTACTTTGCATAGGTCCTATAGCCTGCACAAGGCTCACGTTCTCCTCACTCAACATTTCCGATCACAGAGTTTGGTGCCAGCGCTGGTATTACCAGTGATTACTGCGTAACGTCCACACTGGCTCGTAGCCAGCCAAGGATAAAATCTCTCTCTCACACACACACACTACAACGTAAGCTTGTGTGTTGTTAAGACACCAACATTAAAACACGCACACACACGGACTGGCCATTGGGAGTAGCGGGAGTTTGTGGGCCGGCGGAGAAAAAAAAAAAAAAAAAAAAAAGTTGCGCGCTGGCCTTTAATATGATAAGCAATGTTAACAGTTTCTTTAAGAAACTGTTAACATTGCTTATCATATTAAAGGCCAGCGCGCAACTGTAATAAACAATGTTAACAGTTTCTTAAAGAAACTGTTAACATTGCTTATCATATTAAAGGCCAGCGCGCAACTGTTTTGTTTTTTTCTCCGCCGGCCCACACTGAACCACCGGGAAAACTCCCGCTACTCCCGATGGCCAGTCCGTGTGTGAACACGCACAATATAGAGACAAGTCCTTAAGAATTAACATACATGAAAATAGCTCAGCGGCATGTAAACATTCCCTGAAAGTGTAGGTGGCACTGCGGCTAGATGCTACGTGAAATGGCACAAGGCAAACACCATGCTTCGCTCAGTCAACAGACAAAATCCACGAACCCAGTAGTCCTCCTACTACTGTGGGTTAGTGTTCTGTGGCCAAAAACACCCCATGCACAGTCATTCCAAAACATCCCCACTAGTTGCAGGTTATGTCTCAAATACAGATATGCGTTGTGGATTAAGCGATCTATTTTCAAGCATCAGGCTTCTCTTCCTTCATCTTCCAAATGTGGACTCCGCTATCTTTTTGGCATGTCAGCATTGAAATACCATTTGCAGAGATATTTCACTCGAAAAGTAAAAGCAACACATGATTAGGGCTACATGATTAGCAGGGGGACACCGTTTTAAGCGCACGGAATTTTAAAAACAATGTAATTACATCTGAGTCCGTCTACATCGCGCAATAAACCCGTCCTTAGCAGAACCTACTTCAAAGCATGATGCTAGCTGCAGATGCACAAGTCAAAATCAAATGAACCCAAGTAAACATGCCGCGGCGGGCAACATTAATAACCAAATTGCCTTACCTTAAAACGCTGCCTTGACCACAGGACGACTCGCAATTATTCCACTTAAATCCACACGGTTTAACACATCTAACACAGCTAGCAAGCTGGATATGTGCTAATATTGTTGTGCTTGTTTTCTTTCGTAGATGCCATTTTTACATTACCCAGTCCCACATCCAAAAATATGACGTAAATATGTTAATTGTATTATTATAACTATTAGCAAGCAAATCAAACAACATATTAACAAATCAATATATCAAATCACCCGACACGTATGAAAACAGAAGAATTGATTTTTTACTGTTGCGGAGATATCGCGGGAGTAGAATGGATGACGTATGCAAGGCTACGGTGTGCCTTAGGGGACAGAAGGGTTCGTTTTACCTTACTGTCACGTCAATGTTATTGTTGTTTTATTGCCATTGTAGAAATATTGTGCACGTCCCTTTCGACAAATGACAAAAAATCGTTTCATATCGATATTATGAATTTTGATATCGTTTGACACCAATATCGATATCGCGATAAAAATACGATATATTGCACAGCTCTAGTAGCTCGTGTACTCTGGCGGGTTTGACTGGGAGACTCCTCTTCATTTTCTGCTCTCTTTCCAAGTCAACAGCAGCCGCATCATTCATTTTCTCCATCAAGAGTCTCATCAGTCACGTTCTGGTCATCCATGTAGCATTTCAGTTGCAGCTTAATATGATCACTCAAGAGCCCTGTGCTAAGTGATCTGAGGAACTTCTTCTGAATTAGGTCGGGGCTATACTGTATATCAGAACTAGAATCAGAAGCAGCTACCATTAGTCTTTCTTTGAGCTCAATTGCACAAAATAGAAAGTTCTGAGGTGATTCTTTTGCATCTTGAGTAATATTAACCAGCCTGTGAAACATATCTGTCGTGCTATTTTCTTTAAAGTGAGCTTTCAAAATTGTCTTTAGATGTGCAAGTGTCAAATTACTTTTGCTTTCCAGCATCTCTCTTAAACTCAGTCCTGGAGAAGCAGCTTTCACTACAGCTTCGACAATTTCTGCATCACTATGGCCTTTACGTTTTCCTGAATCAATTTGATGCATGAGACTGGTGTATGATAACTTATCCTTCTGACCCAGCTCACCTATTTGGCCACTAATTCGAAACTCACGTCTGATAACCACTTCAGGAGTTCGGGAAAATGGAGATTGAGGGTCGGTGGACGAGCTGGCTGGCTTGTTTACTGTCTCCCTTAGCCGACTCATTTCTTCCTCGAGCTTTTTAGCTGACTCTTGAAAGCTTATCTGCATTTCGGCGTATTGTTTCTGCAAACGCTGTAGCTCGCCTTCGTTCGCACCCTTTTCCCCATCGGTTCAATCGCTTAGCTGTCGCTATTAACTCTCGAACAAAGCACCCTGTCGTACTTTCATCTTCATTTTCTACTGCTTTATCCACCGTCTCATTTACTGCACGGATCAACGTGTGCCTCTTTGCCGTGTCTGTCGAAACTTTAGCTTGGATACACACCTCTTTTAGCTGCTCCAATGTGAGCTGACACAGTAGCTCAGTTAGCTGATCTTGTAGCCGCTCCAAATCCATCTTGTGTGTTCAAACTTTTTTTCTTCAGACGTTTTTTTTTTTTTTTTCCACGTTGATCGGTCCCTGTTCGGGCGCCAAATTTTGTTGCACACTTGAATGAAAAATGTCCTCAACAGTGTGCTGAGTTTCAAGGGTTCTGTTTTATTCCATTTCTGCAGTAACATTACAGCTCCAGCAACATGAAACTTCCGCCTCCATTTTTCTATCCACTCTCTCTGATAAGTTCCGTTTCTCACCCTTCCTGTTAAAACTACCACAGATTCATATCTGGTCTTCGACTGCCATCTACTGGTCACAAAGTGAAACAGCACTATGAGCCAAACTAAATCACATTCTCATAACAGGGCAACAAAAAGACAGAAGATGAGAATAAGGGAACAACTAAAAAGACAAAAAAATGGGGGGTACACTACACACGGGTCATCCAGGTACGCTGGCATTGTCTCTAGAGGAAATGTCGGTGGAGAGGTGGTGTTTAAAAAGGGTGTGGTTAATCGGAAACCTCGGGTTAACCAAGAACATAACCTGAGACGAGCAGGTTTGAGATGCAGCGTAAGTTGCCATGGCAGCATACCTCGGTTTGAACATAGCCAACTTTCGTAGTATGGGTTAATCGGGAAGTTACGCTGCACGTGATCAAGTTACTCTCGAAGTTACCCTGGTAAGCCAGAAAACCCGCTTCGTAGTACAGGGCCCTGGTTAGTTGTCACATTTCAGTATATTGAGGCCAGTGGTATTACTTCATCAGGAACTCTTGCAACAGTATAGTAGCCTGCTAACAATATACTGGGTCTCATTGTGAAGGTTATGTTTTAGGCTAGTTCTCTGATTAATTTTGCTAACTAGTTTGGACAGCATGTGCTTAGTGATACCTTTCCCTCAGATTGTTCAAATATTGGTTGCTATATTTGGGCAGGTTATGTTTTGGTGGTGTTCTAACATTGTCTGTTGGCTGCCAGCTGCCCAAAGTCCTACAGTTGTGGTCAGAAGTTTACAAACAGTGGCATGAATGTCATCTTGGATATGAATGTCATGACAATATTTGGGCTTTCGGAAATTTCTTTGAACTGTTCTTTTTCTGTGGCAGAATGTACAGCATACATCTTTAATTTAAAAAAAAAACACTAGAATTTGGTGCACAAGTTTTAATTTTCTTTGGGTTTTCTGAAATCAACACAGGGTCAAAAATATACAATATTTGGGTAAAATGCATCTTTGTAAGATTCACCTTGACCAAACATTTTTGTTTACCATGAATAAGCTTCTGGCAGAATTCTGGTTGGATATTTCATGCCTTTTCATGGTAGAATTGGTAGAGTTCAATTAATTTTTTTTTCTTAGCATGGACTCAACTTATAAACACGGTCCATATATTTTCAATAGGGTTGAAGTCAGGACTTGTTTTAAGCTTACTGTTAGCCTACTTTATCCTCCACAACCAGCTCTGATGCGTGTTTGGGTTCATTGTCCTGTTGTAACTCCCAAGTCACGTTCAACTTTCTGATGGTTTATGTTGAAGAATTCTGAGGTAGTCTTCCTTCTTCATTATTCCATTCACTTTGTGCAATGAACCAGTTCCACTGGCAGCAAAACACCCCCAGAGCATGATGATCCTACCACCACCACCAACTGGCACACTCAAAAAAAGAATTCATTGGATGAACGTAATTTTATCTTGCCACCTATATTCCATAAAGAAATCATGTTAAGTCAGTCTATCTTGACTGTGTTAGTCTGATTTAAGTAAATTAAGTTAGTGCAACACAATTCAATCATGTTGGATGAACTAATATAGCTTTTGTCTGTTATACTAATATGTAAATCTTGTTGGATGAACTAATATTGGTTTTGTCTGTTATACTAATGTAAATCTTGTTTTAGCATTCTTTTCACAGTTAGTGTAAGCAATATGTTTAATTAAATTACCAAAGATCCACTAACATACATAAAGAACATGCAAAAACGTTTGCAATTTTTATTTAACATTTGGGTGCAACATAGAACTGACACCGGATCTTTACTATTGTCTTATTTTTTTTTTGATGCATCTCCACAATATGCCACAGTACAACTTAACTGCTGACTAAAACAGTGTCTTAAATCCTTCCAGGATCAAATAAACCAATTTTCTCTAAAACTCAAGTTGTTTGTATCAAATATTAACCATATGATGCATTTGGGAATGCTGTATTCAGAGTTCAGCATTTACAGTCTTGCAAAATTTAAAGTTTAACATTCAACATGCAACATTTTTTTTCAACCTTTGTCATAAATGCTTGTGGAATATTTTACGAACAAAATAATTGAGACTGTAAGAAAACAGCCTTAAAACAATCTTCCAGGATTTGTGCATGACTGGTGTCATTTCAAGTTTTAAGTGCAACAACTAAACTTCTTCAAACATTTGTAAAAATGCAATACGATGTGTGCATAACTATAAAAATATGCATGTTATCATTTTAAACACTGAATTATTACAATCAACACATGCACACTATTTTTTGTTTTTAAATCAGAAATGGTGAAAAATTACTGTCAAAGGAATGTCAGAAAATCTTTGTAAATAATACTCAACTTTAGGAGCTCAAAGTGCAAGTATGACTGCGCCACTCACAGAAACTGTTTTTGAAAACCTGTATGAATACAACTGCTCCAGCTACAACTGTCCATCTAGTAAAACCAGTCTGGATGTGTGTTCAAAAACACTGTTCTGTGTCATCTCCATTAACATATGAGACGACAATCTTAATCTCAGTCCATTGTGCAAACTAAATTGTTTGTTGGAACATTTTTCTTCTAATTTTGAACTTTCAAAAACAAAAATCTGCACTGGCAGAGATGTGGACAAATGCCATGCTTGAATCAGTCTTCATCAAGCTTATTCACCCTATAAGCTTGTTTTTCAGGAACTGTGCCTTGGATGACTACCTCTGCCCATCCAGCTTCAGTAGAATCTTCTGCAGGACTTCAAAAGTACATTTGAGCTTGGGTGGGTGCTCAGGTTCAGACAGTATATCAGTCCAAATAACAGAGCACAGGCAATCACAGTGTCCCCCAAACCACTGAGGACCTCCACACCTTCAATCAGGACACCGATGTCCTCTGGATCATCTCCAGGGTCTGCCTCCTTCTGTATGATGTACACTCCCATCACAGTTTGCTCCATTGAAGTGTTGGCCTCAGTGTCTGTGTCCTATGGAGTAAAATATGACAATAAATACATTTGATATATGAGTCTAGACAGTGTGGAAATAGACTTAGAATTTTATGAAGAAAAGAAGTACAAATTCAGTCGTACAGTTGGAGATGTACAGAAGTAATACAGATGTGTACATTACGGAAATGGTACAAAGTGAAATCTAAGGTTGGAAATCCCTGTAAGCACTGGCCTTTAGTGCTTACAGGGATGTCCAAATGAATACTTTATTCATTTGAGAACTGGGAAAGAAGTAACAGAGACCAGTAATCACTATGCAAGAGCTACAGGCTTTGAGAGAATATGGATCAATCAACCACATCAAGAACACTGCATAAAATTGGCCAGCCTTTACCAAAGCACCATGTTAAAAGGATAGTTTGGGATTTTTGACATGAATCTGTATGGCATCCCCATCAATAGTGTCGTGCAAACACACTGACTTACCCCTGACAGCATCCTGTGAGTCCAGTTCTTGTCCAGTTTTGGTCCAGACGAAAGTAGTCCGGCAAGTTTGTTGGGGTCACGAAAGTAAAACGTTTTTCGTCTCAAAACAGTGTGTGTTCAAAAGAGTGATATATTTGCATCACAAAACCGTTGCCAAATAAAAAGTCAGACCTCGAAATCGCTTGGCACTATTTTCTCTCCCTTCTCATCACTGCGCGCTGCCACCAGGTGACAGCCACGGCTGTTTCATTCATTGTTTTAGTGATGGGAATTTCGGCTCTTTTTCGGGAGCCGGCTCTTTTGGCTCTTCTTACTATAAGGAGCCGGCTCTTTCGGCTCCCGAGATTTTATTTTTGATTTAATTGCTGCAATTAACTAGTTAATTAATTACATTATTATTTATATTTTATCAATAGGATGTTTTCCATTTTATTTTTTAGTTTTTGTAGCCGGGCGGCACGGTGGTGTAGTGGTTAGCGCTGTCGCCTCACAGCAAGAAGGTCCGGGTTCGAGCCCCGTGGCCGGCAAGGGCCTTTCTGTGCGGAGTTTGCATGTTCTCCCGTGTCCGCGTGGGTTTCCTCCGGGTGCTCCGGTTTCCCCCACAGTCCAAAGACATGCAGGTTAGGTTAACTGGTGACTCTAAATTGACCGTAGGTGTGAATGTGAGTGTGAATGGTTGTCTGTGTCTATGTGTCAGCCCTGTGATGACCTGGCGACTTGTCCAGGGTGTACCCCGCCTTTTGCCCGTAGTCAGCTGGGATAGGCTCCACTCTTGCCTGCGACCCTGTAGAACAGGATAAAGCGGCTAGAGATAATGAGATGAGATGAGTTTTTGTAGCCATTGTAAAGCTTTGTAAAATATAGCAGTGTAACAATGTTCTAGCTATAGAAATAAAACTTACTTACCAATTAATAAATTATTTTCTCACAAACATAATGCAAAACTGTGTTATATTACCAATATAAAATACACAGAAGACATCAACTGTTTATCCTTTATGGCTTTATTTCACACTCGACCTTGAACAAAATGCCACAAAATAAATTATGAAGTATAAATCAGGCCTAAGAAACTATGAAGCAAAGTTGGAAATTATTTTAACAAACACAGAACAATGTGCAACAAAATATGTGGCACCTTGAGCGCATGTAAAAAGAGAAAAAAGTGCCGCACTCTGCTCCACCAGTAATGAGAAGCCGCTGGAACAGCAAATATGCTCCTGTTATAATGACTGCTGTCTCGTTGTATACCGCAGATTAATCTGGCCATGCCAAGGCGGTTGCCGACCGAACCTGTCAATTTATGAACGACAATTTATATCATGAGCTTTAGGAATTCACAGCAACAAAACAATGACCATGGTTGTCAAATAGACAATCATCCTTCAGCTGAGCTGAACTCTGTCTCTCTCTCTCTCTCTGAGGCACCTAAGGACAAAAAACTAATTCGGCTCCCCAACTTGGCTCCCACCGAAGAGCCGGCTCCCGTCGTTCACTTCAAAGAGCCGGCTCTTTGAACCGGATCGTTCGCGACCGACACATCACTACATTGTTTACTGCTAGCAAAGTTAGCGACAACATGTCTGACTACGACGGTGAAATGTGTGCAGAGATTCAGCCACATCTTTGTTGCTACAGCCTGGATAGTCGCAAGTGCGCACCATTTTCACAAATATATTATTGTATAGGTTATAGAAGGTGATAAATTTGTCGCTGTTCTTGCTCTCAAATTAGCTTGTTAGCGCCGCTGATCTGAACTCCTAAACACTGGCAAACAATGGGAAAGGTGTTGATTCCTGCGCAGATGTCAACATGACAGCGCGCAGTGATACCGAGGGAGAGAAAATAGTGCCAAGCGATTTCGAGGTCTGACTTTTTATTTGGCAACGGTTTTGTGATGCAAATATATCACTCTTTTGAACACAGACTGTTTTGAGACGAAAAACGTTTTACTTTCGTGACCCCAACAACTTGCCGGACTACTTTCGTCTGGACCAAAACTGGACTCACAGGATGCTGTCAGGGTAAGTCAGTGTGTTTGCATGACACTATTGATGGGGGATGCCATACAGATTCATGTCAAAAATCCCGAACTCATCTCATCTCATTATCTCTAGCCGCTTTATCCTTCTACAGGGTCGCAGGCAAGCTGGAGCCTATCCCAGCTGACTACGGGCGAAAGGCGGGGTACACCCTAGACAAGTCGCCAGGTCATCACAGGGGCTGACACATAGACACAGACAACCATTCACACTCACATTCACACCTACGGTCAATTTAGAGTCACCAGTTAACCTAACCTGCATGTCTTTGGACTGTGGGGGAAACCGGAACACCCAGAGGAAACCCACGCGGGACACGGGGAGAACATGCAAACTCCACACAGAAAGGCCCTCGCCGGCCCCGGGGCTCGAACCCAGGACCTTCTTGCTGTGAGGCGACAGCGCTAACCACTACACCACCGTGCCGCCCAAATCCCAAACTATCCCTTTAAACGGGATCGTGGAGGCTTCCAGATGTTATATCCGCAGCCTTTCTCGAAATGAACCCTCGGAACGTAGATATAGCCTCCTGGGAGAAAGCCCCATTTCAGCGCTTTTCCTAGTGCGTCGTTTTGCTAATGAGAAGCAGGAGGCGGGGGAAGGGTAGAGGGTGTGGGCGGGGCCATGGGGGAAGGGGGAGGGGCTTGACCAAGCTGCGGCCATGCTAGCTGTGTGTGAACAGTAGCAATGGCAGGTCAAGCACACACATACTCGCTGCTATCAGCACCTGTAGCCATGCTGCTAAGACAAAACCCTGTTCTCCCTCGGACTCCTTTCGTAAACTCAACGTGACACAGAGAACAGAGAGTGAGAGTGTTCGGAGTGGTAGTTTACGAACGTATAATACCCTAGGCTTGAACACATACTCCATAACCAAAGAGGATAGAAGCAGCAACTACAGCAACATATCGCTTATCCAACAGAAGACATGCATTGCGGAGCAATAGTCAAACATAAGCTCATAAGTTACAGTCAATTTCCAGACTAAACTCAGTTTAACAGAGCGATGCTGCATGCTCTTTAGTTTTGTAGCGCATATTACCTGGCTAACTGCAGGAAGCGGTTAGCTGCACAGCTAATGTAGCCATTGCTAGGCTAACGCACCGATTTTAAAACACGGCAAAACGACCAGTTATACACTTACTTGTTCGGTGTTTGTGGCTGATGCGGCAGGGATGCTTGGTATGGACCCAGGCTTCAGTAACAGTTGATGTGCAAAACCTGCCCGGTACTGTCCCAAGTTGTCGAAAAAGCTTAACGTAGCTTAATGTTCCAAAACAATGATCAATCATCACCAAACTTCTCATGAACATCTCGTCATACACACTACGACCACACTAAATATCAAAACAGAAATCCAAATATTATGGACGTAGTCCGCATTAAGCTTTTTCATTTACATAGGCGTCTATGGGGAGGAAAAAGCTTAACGTAGGTTAATGTCAGATAACGGCGATCAATCAGTATCAAACTTCTCCTGCACATCTCTACTCATACCGTCTCCCATCTCTATGAAAATCAAAGCCGAAATCCCATTTTTGTGGACGCAGTCAACATGAAACTTTTTTCTCTACATAGGCGCCCACTATAGAGAAAAAGCTTAACGTACTTTAATGTCAGAAAACATCCATCAATCATCGCCAAATTTCGCTCAGAAACCCCTTTTTACCTACACTGACAGCTGCCAAAAAATCAAAGCCGAAGTCCTAATAGAATCCAAGATGTCAGCATTAAGCTATTTATCCATTATAGGCCAAGATAGGAAAAGGCTTAACATAGCATTATGAAGCTAGCCTAGGGTACTAACCACTAAGCTAATCACTTTTACTGGTTAAAGGGTTAAAGCATAGAGACCAACGGTAAAGGCCGCTGCTTAGCGATTGGTCAGTTCTTTGGCCAACCACAGACATTAGAAACATGTTGATGGTCCAATGACATTAAATGTTGTCATTTGAAATTGGCGAGAACATTAAGACAGCCTGGCAGCACAGACTTACCTCATTCGTCCCTTTCACAAACTGCAGGAGCTTGTCTTCATCGTGCGTGAAGTGACCGTGTACTTCTATCGAACATTTTTTTTATTCATCAACAGTCTTTTTAAAGGCTATTTTGAGTAGTAGGCAGTGTATACATACATTGTCTATTGCATCCTTTTACATCATTACATTACATTTGCATATTGGACAATAAAAACACATTACATATCTTTATATTCAATTCATATTTCTTTTATTATTTCACATCACATCATAAAATACAAAACACTGTGAGTCTACAATTACAGTAGATTTTTTATTTTGATTCATCATTTACCTTGTCACAGTGGTAAGGTGTAAAATGTCTTTCATGCAGAAAGACAGAGTTTACCCTGGCAGAGGCAG